>NW_017676351.1:42718-46682 GCF_001879085.1 Nicotiana attenuata
ATATATAATTACTTGCTCTTCAAGTCTAATGCTCTATATAGGTGGAGACTTATGCATACTTCATCTCTGTATTGATCAATCAATCAATCTATTACTTCTCTAATGAGATGCACATTATTTAAAACAGAAACATATTTGCTCACAAAGATCATATGAGGTCACTTCTGCCCAGAATATTAGAGCAGATTTGCTAAACCAAATATGCGAACAAGGAGGTTTTTCTGGTCCTCTCATGTAAAATTACATAAAAAAGGTTTATCCAATTTTAATTTTATAAAATTTAATTAGAAGTCCATTCATCCCTTCTCTGCAAATACCTACAGCCAATACAAATCCAAAGGAGGAAGCAGACAATGTGCACGGATTCAATTAGCAAACTTCATAGCAATCTAGCCTTTGCCTATGACCTATCAAACAAAATGGCAGATGCAAGAGACTGGAAAACAAAATTATCAAAAGTTTTTTCACAATAAAGAAGCATGTAGGGTCATCATTCTACAAGCTTAAACCAATTCAATTCATTATCACATGAAAACCGGCCTAGCAGAAGCATATGAATTATACTAGATATAGTTTATCGCTCCCTTCCCGCGCAGAACTTCTTATGTTAACCTTTTCCCTGAAGATTCTCAATCAAAGTATCCCATTTCACATTTTCTTATATCCATTTCTAAGTGCAACCACCAAATTAATATAGCCATTTTCAAGGACTAAAGATGCACAAATCCATGAAACACCACTAAAAAATGCAACTTATAGGTTCATACAACTAAGGATAAAGAAGAGATATCATTAAGTGGTCCTATTTGGTTCCAGAAACTAGAATACTAGGAGTACCTTTTAACCGCAAAATACGATAACCAATCACCCGCAAAATACCTTTTCAGTATCGCTCATTCACTATCATTGAATACACACCACTACTTAGTAAGTGTATTTGCTCAAAAGTTTGCAAATTTATGGATCTCATTACTGAATACTTCAACATATGCGGTAAAAACTCAAATTACTTCAACATATTTCAGTATCGCTCTTTTACAGGTTTAATATTAGAGAAGAAGAAGAAGAATTCGAATATAGCAAAGCAGTAAATCAATTTCCAAACGAGCAACACAGAAAGCGAGGTTGAAAAAGAAGAAAAGGAGCAACTCAGAAGAGGAGGCGTACCTGGATTCGCAAACAGAGGTTGAAAATTAGGGCAGACTTTCGATTCACAAATCAATTCGTAACCCTTGCTTTGAGAAAACAAAAATTCTGAGAGATTGATAGAGGGAGACAGAGCAACAGCGTTCTTGTGTTTTGAGACTAGGGCAGGCTGCAGATCGACGAGTTTGTTTTGGAAATACAGAGTCTTTTAGTTTTTGGAATTTTTAATTTAGTAAATTAGTTTTGGCGCCTATTTTTTAGAAAATAATATTTTTTTAATATTCTAGTATTATATTTGGTGGCATTCTCTCCCGCTCGTAGCCCCTCAATTATAATTTGGGACCAGTTACTAGTTTCTTTAGGGACCAAATTTAGTACCTTCGCAATAAATACAGAATTAAGGACCACAATAAAATGTCGTCGCAATACATACACTTTTAGAGACGGGATTATTAACTGGTCCCTAAATGTTGGTCGCAGATAAACCTTTTTCTTGTAGTAGTCGATAAACCTGTTTTTTAGTAGTGTGTATAGTATATGTTTTCTCAAAAGTTATCATATGCTTTATGAGTGCAAAACAATACAAATAAGTTACGGGAAAATCATAGCAAATCGTAATAATCTACTGGACCAAGCGAAGAACATGAAAATAAGTACTCAAGGTTAGGAGAAGAAATCTTAACAACTTTTATTAACAATATTGGTTTGGTCTGCCTCTCCATGAAGAGGTTCAGAGCCTTACAATGGTGCTTTCTCTTCCCATAAGATGGGTATACTTTTCTCTTCTCTCTCTCTTTTGTGAATAGTGATGAAGAAGCAGCCCCCCTTCTAGGGCTTCCACTCTTAGTATTTATAGATGTGAGCTTCGTGAGCTGGCAATAAATGGCCGTGGCCACGCTGAGGTTCCGTCCCCATGGGGGAATGACTGGGTCGTACCCTCGTAGATTAAATCGGACAAGAGTCGAATCCTGTTATGAATAAGTGGCCATAACCCTTATTAATTATGGATTAGCTCAAGACGAGATTAACTCCGTTAATTACCGTGAGATCGTATTCTGTCAGATTCTGACCCATACAGTTAGTCCCTCCGCTTATTGAGGTCGTGCTTCGGCCGAGCTCGATGAGCGGACTCCATCGATTGTGATTTTGAAAAAAACTCGAATAAGGGGGTCAACTTATTGACGGCGGTGGCCTTAGCCGTTTACACGTTGGAGATGGTCGTGGCCTTTCATATATTGGAGAGCCTTTCATACATTAGAGATGGCCGTAGCCTTTCATATAATGGCGATGGCCGTAGCCTATCATATGTTGGAGAGCCTTTCATACATTAGAGATGGCCGTAGCCTTTCATATAAAGGGGATGGCCGTGGCCTTTCATATATTGGAGATGGCCGTGAAGAATGAGTATGCGCCGGGTACGTATTTGGTCATGTCTAGAATTTTGAAGGCGTACGGCGCATTCTTTCAGCGTTCGCAGGCCGTTGCGATTATTCTGACGGCGGGACGTTGGCGGATGGCTGAGAAGCCGCTTCGCGGAGCTTGTCATAATGATGCATGCTTCGGCAGGACCGAACCGTTTTACGGTTGGTCGTGAAGTTAATGACGGCTATTGGGTTTCGCGAAAGCCATTTATGTTGCCTATAAAGGTGGGTTGAGGCATTCATTTCTCATATCTTCATTGTTCATCTGAGAGAGATTCTGAGGAAACTTTTTCGTTCTGCTAATTCATCTTCTACTTTCTTTCCTTTGATTGTGATAACCTTTGTCTTGCCCACCGAATTCTATCCCTTTCTCTTTAGTAGATCAACAATGGCAGGCAGTTCTTCCCACGATGCTCTTCCGATAGATTTTCCGGTAGTTGAAGGGCCACCTCCGGCAATGGGAGGTGCCGAATAGATAGAGACCGGAGAAGTTCCGTCGGTTACGAGGTAGTTCCTCGGCCCGGAGGTCTGGCGATTGACTTCACTGTCGACGGTGGAGAGGACCCGGTGGATGAAGCCCCGTTAATAGGGGAGATTGGGATGGCCCGATTGCGGGAACAGGGGGTCATTCCCACCCATGCAGACATCGCTCTATCTAGAAGCGAGGAGAGGGTCCACACCGACCGCAGGGGATACTGCGTTTTTTACGCCTATCCTTTCAGGTTGGGGTTCAGGATTCCGCTCCCAATGCTGGTGGTGGATTTCTGCCGTTATTACGGGTGTGCCCGGGTCAGCTCACTCCTTCCCTCTACAAATTATTGGTAATGTTCATCAAGTACGCGGAATTGGCCCGTAGGGAGGTCACGCTGCAGCATGTGCTTAGTCTCTACGCTCCCCAAAGAGTCCGTGGCACCATGATTCAGGCGTGCCCTCGTGGGTCGAGAGGCCTGGTCATGAGATTGGATGACGAGGTCGACCCTCGCCCTTTCGAGCACTTCTTTTATATCAGGACCAGGCATCTGGTGGCGGATGCTACTGGGTTCCCAGAGGCTTGGAACCATGCACGTAAGTTCTTTAGTGGTTGAATTCCCTTTTCTTCCCCTCTTTATGATTTGTGATCATGAGCGTTAACTCGTGTCATTTTTTTGTAGCCGACAGGTCGCCGCCGGCCCCATTGTCTTGGATACGTGAGTGGGTCAAGGCCGTACTCCCCCATACGGTGGGGATACGCACATGGGCGTCTTTCTGGGAGAGGCATGGCCGTAGGCCTGTGGCAGGTAAAAAATTGATTTCTTCTTCTGTTCCGCTTTGTTTCAACTCTATTCATCAACTTTGTTTTCCTGTGATCAGGGAGGGCACGCCGCGTCAGGGCCCCTCAGTTGGCCTTCCGTCGGCCT
>NW_017676352.1:0-18077 GCF_001879085.1 Nicotiana attenuata
AACTCCATTGCTACTGAAGGAACTAGTTAAACAGTTCTAAACAAGTTTTATCCACCCAACAAAAACTGCAAGGCAGATTGATGAGATATTGCAATTCAAGCAGAAGCCGACTGAGACTTTGCAAGAGACCTGGGAGAGGTTTAAGGGCATGTTGGTGAAGTTCCCTCACCATGGCATTCTGGATCAGATGCTGGGACAGAGATTCTATATGGGCTTGGCTGACAGTCTGAAAGCCAATGTAGATGCTTCTGCAAGGGGTGCATTCTTGAGCAAAACCTTCACAGAGTGTAAGATTGTTCTTGGCAAGATGTCTCAAAATTCAGGCTGGATGACGAGAGATACAACACTCACACCAATAGTGCATTCTATCGCACTGGACCCAAACAACACAAATGCAGAAAACATAGCCACTCTTATGACCCAGGTGAGCTTGCTAACAAAGAAAATCAATGAGATGGGTACAAAACAGGTGCACATTGTGGATACCACAAATGGAGGCTTGTGCACTCCTTGCATAAATGGAGAGAATGACAACCAGGGATTCAGAGAAGACATGAATTATGTCAATAACTTTGGTGGTCAGAGGCAAGGTGGTCAGCAATAGGGACCAACAGCAAACCAGCAGTACATACCAAACCAGCCGCAGCACAACCCCAATCCAGGAGGAGCACGACCACAAGGCCAAGTCATGCCTTATCAAAGGCAATAGGGCTATAATCAGAAGCACCAACAATAGTTTACCTACCAACCACCTCATCAGCAGCATGATAGTAACATGATCAAAATCAGGGGTATGCTGCAACAACTCATTGGTATGAATGGAAAGATGCAAGAGAAGTTAGCTACACATGATTCAGCAATCAAAGGCATTGAAACTCAATTGGGACAACTATCTATGGCCTTGAACAATCGCCCACAAGGAACATTGCCTGCAGATACAAACATTAATCCAAAGGAGCAGAACCCGAATCAGCTCATGGTAGTGAGTCTCAGGAATGTGAGAGATTTAGACAGGAAGAAAGAAGTTGCTCAATCTAGGAGAGAGACAACGCCAACTACTCCAGCTACCCCAGTTACATTTGAGACAGATGAATCTGCAGAACTCACCGAGGTTGTAATCGAGCAAGAACAGATTGACAAGGGTAAGGAGAAGGAAGGTGAACAACTCCTAGAACAGGTAATAGAAAAAGCTTCCAGCAAAGAAAAGACACAAAGTATTGGGCAGAGGTTGATTCCTGCACCATTCCCTCAGAGGTTGGCAAAGAAAAAGAAAGATGATCAATACAGGAAATTCATGGAAATGCTCACACAATTTCAATTGAATATCCTACTGATGGATGCTTTGAGGGAAATGCGAGGGTTCGCAAAAATGATGAAGGACCTGATGTCGCGAAAATTTGACTTCCAGGACTCGTCCACTGTAACTCTAACACAGACCTGCAGCGCGGTGATGACTAGACTTATGGCTCAAAAGGTGTCTGATCCAGGTAGTTTCACTATCCCATGCACCATTGGGAGTTATGCTTTTGCCAAAGCATTGTGTTACTTGGGAGCCAGTATAAACTTGATGCCATTGGCAATCTATACAAAACTAGCATTTGCAGAGCTAGATCGACCTCAATGTTGCTACAACTGGCTGATTGCACAGTCAAAAGACCGACAGGAATTCTTGATGATGTGCTTGTTCAAGTGGGGAAATTTGTATTCCCTGCAGACTTCGTCATTTTTGACTGTCAAGTGGATGAGGAGATACCAATCATTATGGGCAGGCCGTTTTTAGCCACTGGGAGAGCATTGATTGATTATGAGACTGGACGATTGAAAATGAGGTTGAACAATGAAGAGATAATATTCAATGTTCAACAATCTATGAGAAAACCCAGCGAATTTGCAAATTGCTCACTAGTCGAGGCCGTAGATGTATTACTACAAGAGGAGGATGCGACTATTAATGTCAGGGATCCGTTGGAGGCCTGCGTGATAAATCTAGAAAATGTGGATGGTGAAGAGTTGGCAGAGTGGGTCATGGCTCTTGAAGGTCAAGGATTCTGGAAAAGGGAGCCCGAGTTTGAGCCCCTACACTTTGAAGAAAGAACATCACCACCTGCGAAACCATCGATAGAGGAGCCATCACAGTTGGACCTGAAACCGCTTCCAGCGCATCTCAGATACACTTTCTTAGGGCCTAGTTCTACTTTACCTATTATTATATCATCTGGTTTGCTAGCTGTGTAGGTAGAGCAACTCCTACAGGTGTTACAAGAATGTAAGACTGTTATTGGTTGGACCATGGCAAACATAAAGGGTGTCTGCCCAGCTTTTTGTATGCACAAGATTCTCTTGGAAGAAGGGCACAAAACTTCTAGAGAACATCAACGAAGGCTGAACCCGAATATGAAACAGGTGGTGAAGAAGGAAGTGATCAAATGGTTAGATGCGGGTATCATCTTCCCCATCCCTGACAGTAATTGGGTCAGCCCTGTTTAGTGTGTGCCAAAGAAGGGAGGAATGACGGTCGTACAAAATGAGAATAACGAGTTGATCTCTACTCGTACTGTCACGGGATGGCGTATTTGCATGGATTATCGGAAATTGAACACAGCCACCCGGAAGGACCATTTCCCTTTCCATTCATTGACCAAATGCTGGACAGGTTGGCTGGGCGATCTCACTTCTATTTCTTGGATGGATATTCGGGGTACAATCAGACCTCAATAGCACCTGAAGACAGAGAGAAAACATCATTCACCTGCCCGTATGGCATCTTTGCCTTTCGAAGAATGCCTTTTGGACTTTGCAATGCACCGGCTACATTCCAGCAGTGTATGTTAGCCATTTTCACGGACATGGTTGAAGATATTATGGAGGTATTTATGGATGGTTTCTCCGTGGTGGGTGATTCATTCGAGGATTGTCTTCACAATTTAAGTAGAGTGCTCAAAAGATGTGTGGAGACAAATTTAGTGCTGAATTGGGAGAAGTGCCATTTTATAGTACAAGAAGGGATAGTCTTGGGTCATCGAGTGTCCATCAAAGGAATTGAGGTTGATCGAGCTAAGGTTGATGTGATTGAGAAGTTGCCACCTCCCACTTCAGTCAAGGCAGTGAGAAGTTTCCTTGGGCATGCCGGATTCTACCGGCGATTCATAAAAGATTTCTCTAAGATTGCTAACCCTTTATGCAAACTCCTTGAAAAGGATCAGCCCTTTGTGTTTTCTAATGATTGCAGGTTAGCATTTGAGGAGCCGAAGAAGAGATTGGTGACTACACCCATCATTGTTGCACCCAACTGGGAGCAACCATTCGAGCTCATGTGCGACGCAAATGACTATGCTATCGGAGCAGTCTTGGGGCAGCGAAAGGATAAGCTGATGCACCCAATTTATTATGCAAGTAGAATGCTAAGCGGTGCACAACTCAAATACACCATGACAGAAAAGGAGATGTTGGCTGTAGTTTTTTCATTCGACAAATTCAGGTCGTACTTGATTGGTTCAAAAGTTATTGTATATACTGACCATGCAGCAATAAGGTACTTGATAGCAACGAAGGAGTCAAAGACACGCTTGATCCGTTGGGTTCTTCTGCTACAAGAATCCAATCTGGAGATCCGTGACAGAAAAGGGACAGAGAAACAGGTAGCAGACCACCTCTCAAGGTTGGAAGGAGCTGAAAAGAAGGTAGAGGTTGAAGATATAACAGAGACATTCCTAGATGAATAGTTACTAGCAGTGACAATGGAAGAAACACCATGGTATGATGATATTGCTAATTATTTAGCAAGCGGTATTGTACCTTATGAACTCTCTTCAATTCAAAAGAAAAGGTTCTTTCGCGATTGTCGGTTTCATTATTGGGACGAACCTCTAATTTTTAAAATATGTGTAGATAACATGATCCGGAGGTGTATCCAAGAGAAAGATCAACCTTCTGTTTTCCATGCTTGCCATGCTTCATCATATGGTGGACACTTTGGAGGGATTCAGATAGCAGCTAAGGTGTTGGAATCAGGTTTGTATTGGCCAACTCTGTTCAAGGATGCCCATGCTTGGGTGAAGAGCTGCGATGAGTGCCAAAGGACAAGAAACATATCTCGACGTCACGAGATGCCAATGACTACCATTCAAGAGGTGGAAGTATTTGACATGTGGGAGATTGACTTTATGGGGCTATTCGTCAGCTCGTATGGTAACAAATACATACTGGTGGCAGTTGACTATGTCTCCAAATGGGTTGAAGCTGTGGCTCTCCCGACCAATGATGCAAAGGGGGTGACAGGCTTTCTCAAGAAAAACATCTTCACACGTTTTGGCACCCCGAGAGCTATAATCAGTGATGATGGAACCTATTTTTGCAATAAAGTGTTCGCACGGCTGTTGGAAAAGTATGGAGTTCATCATAAGGTTACCACCCCTTATCACCCACAGTCGAGCGGGCAAGTTGAAGTGTCCAACAGGGAAATCAAAACTGTCCTAACCAAGACAGTGAATGCGACAAGGACTGATTGGGCGAAGAAGATGAATGATGCATTATGGGCGTATCGCACAGCATTTAAAACTCCAATTGGTATGTCACCATACGAGTTGGTGTTTGGAAAAGCATGTCACCTTCTGGTGGAGCTCGAGCATAATTTCCTTTGGGCACTGCGGCAGTTGAATTTGGATATGGAGAAAGCAGGCACCAGTCGAATCACTGGGTTACATGAACTCGAGGAATTCAGGTTATATGCATTCTCAAATGCAAGATTGTACAAAGAAAGGATGAAAATGATGCATGATAAGCATTAAGATGCATGAGAAGTTTCCTTGGGCACGCCGGATTCTATGCATTCTCACTGGAGATCTAGTGTTGTTATACAACTCGAGATTAAGATTATTTCCGGGTAAATTGAAGTCCCGATGGCCAGGACCCTTCAGAGTGGTGCAAGTGTTCCCAAGTGGAGCTGTGGAAATTGAATCCGAAGATGGTACAAATAGGTTAAAAGTGAATGGGCAAAGGTTGAAACATTACCTTGGAATGGCCGAAGAAAAGGGGGATAGAGTGGTGATATCTTTGGAAGAGCCCTAATATATGAGCGAAGAGTAATAATGGAAGCCTGCGTCGTGCCGCGACGTTAAATTAGGCGCTTCCTGGGAGGCAACCCATCATTTTTTCTTTGTTCTTATTTTTCGTAATTTGATTTTTGAACGGTGACAATATTGATCAATCTACTGAGGTGCAGGAATGAAGGTATGCGTAGCGGACAGACTCGGGGTGACGAAAGTATCCCGGAGATAGGCAAAAATGCGAAAAAGCACAAAAAAATCTTGGATGCCTAATCCGCGGCCGTGGATCTGACCGCGGATCAACCGCAGAGTTTGCAAATGTTCTATCCGCGGCCGCGGATCTGACCACGGATCCGGCCGCGGACCTGGCGCCGTTCAGGTTTAGTTTTTCTAATTTTTCTTTTCTTTTCTTTTCTTTTCTTTTCCCTTAGTCCCTTTTTATTTAGTTTTTTTAAACCCNNATCCACCCACTCCCCCATTATTTCCCCTCCCCCCCCCCCCACTTAACCAAAAACGACAGAAACAAAACCCTCCCCCTTCCCCTTCCTCAATTCTGAACAAACAAAAAGAAACGCAACCCTCCCCCATCTTCTCCCCAATTTTTTTAACTTCACCACATCTCCTTTCTTTCTCCCTCTTCTCTACTCAACCACTACCCAAACCCCATTCCTCACAAGATTATCAAGTAAGTACATACTTCTACTTTCTTTTTTTTCTTTTTGTCTTTTTTGATTTTTTCATTCTTTTATTGCAAGTGTAGGAAAGTAGAAATATGGGTATTATTATCTTTGTTGTTGTTTATTGGTATATATGTTGGTATGTGAGGACATTAGGTTGGTTGGGTTGGGAAGACATTGTTGAATTATGAAGAATAGAGTTTAACTGGGTCTTTGGGTACATTGGGGGGCAAATGCATAGTAGGTGTTAGTTGAATTGCCACAATGAGCTTTTTAGTATGAATTGTGACCAAGGGTGCGAGTGCGGTTCACCTATTCCGCTGATTATTGATAATGGTAGTTGTTGTGTAGGTACAACGAGATCTTCCAAGAAAAGACGCACTACCGGTGGCTCCTCCCGGGCATGGGCATTAGCCAGTTCAGGGCAGTTTGATAGCACTAGGTTTATCTCCAAAGCTGCCCAAGATCGTTTCAGTTGGAAGGCTATCAGAAAGCATGTACCAGAAAGGGAAGTTGATAGGGGTTCCCTCCAGGTTGAGTGCCCCAATATGTATAGGGAGCTGATCAGGCACAGGCTAGTCATCTTCTTCGAAGAGCTGGAGGACGGTAACTTGTTGCTTGTTAGGGAATTCTACGTCAACTGTTCTGAACATAAGGATCATATTTGCATTGTGCGACAAAAGAGGGTGAATGCCTCGATTGAAGCAATCAGGAGAGTGTATCGCTTGCCTGCATTTAATGGGGAGGTGGATTACTATGATACTACAAGCGCGAACCCATAAATTGGCAATTTTTTTTGCTAACTATCTGTAAACCAAACAAGGAGGTAGTGTGGGTTGTACCAGGATCGAAGTTGCACTTCGCCTCACTCACCTATGAAGGAAAGTGTTGGCTGTACATCATCAATAGTCGACTGCTGCCGTCTCACAACACCACTGAGGTCAATGGACCGAGAGCTGCTTTGATCTGGTGCTTCATGAATGGCCACGATTTTGATGTGGCCAAGGTTATTCACTCAGAGATGTTCATCCATTCAACACTGAGGAGGTATGGGTTCTTCTTCCCATCTCTGGTCACTAGATTGTGTCGGGTTGTAGGGTGTCAGAGAACCCCAATGTGGATGGCAAGGTGAAGAAAGAAACAATGTTCTGGGCATCCAAAGTGACCATTGGGAAAGACACGATGGCACCCAGTTCAGCTGATAGTGATAATTCTGAGGCGTCAGAGGAGAGCGATGGAGAGCAGGAGGAAGTTGGGCCTTCTTCCACCCTACAGGAACAAGTTGGGCCATCCTTACCCCCACGAGATCAAGTAGCCGCGGTTGGAGGTTCATCTTCTATCAGACAGAGTACACGGCTGACGGCCTTAGAACAAGAAATAGCAGGGCTGCGCACTTCCGTCACGGATTTGGGGATGAGAGTTGATGCCTTGGCCACCCAAAATGCGAAGTCAGAGAAGAAAATCATGGGCTGGCTGCGTGCACTGGGGAGGGCGTGTCATCTCGACCCCGGCGCTGTCTCCGATCAGGGCTGATCTCCCAGGGAAGTTCCTTCACCTCGCTTTACTCTATTTTGTATGACATGGGGACATGCCATCATTTTAAGTGTGGGGTGGGGGATGCTTTGTGGTATGTTGTATATAGCATAGTTTTGTAGTTTATTTAGATAAATCATTTTCGACTTGTCCCGACGATGGATATCATTCGACGGGTTTCTTGAGGGACTAAAGTCGACACAAAAAGATTTTCCTTTTGTAGTAGTGTATCAATCCCCCCTTGGTTTTTCTATAAGCCACGGTTCTTTTCCAAGGGTTTCATTTGAACCGGGCTAGTTAGTTTTTTTATTATTAGTAGAAACTTGTGGGATATGGGCGGAAACGAAATAGGATCTCTTAACGTCGTAATGCCTTGAATATAGCGGGTACTTTAGTGTGACGCTTAGGCTCAGTTGTTGACTCTTGTAAGAATGCCTTAAAATGTATGTTCTTAATTTGGCTAAGTACCCTGATTAGAGTGTTTGATAACTCAATTTGGAGTGAGTCATGTGCAATGTGTGTGTGAGGCTTATTGTATTCTGTGCACGGCATTTGATGCCTAGAACTTGCCCTGTGTGTCTGCAAAGCGAAATAGTAGTCTTGTTTAGTCTGGGAAGTGATATAGGCATTTCTTTGTTGAACCATATATATACTTCATCCACCCATTTGTTATGTATCATAGTTAACCCCGTTGATCCTGTAATCCTGTTCCTGTGGCAACCATACTACAAGCCTTACCCATTTGTTTGAATTAACCATCTTTTCGAACTTGTTCACCTCTTATGAGCACTTGAATTGTATGAACTTTGTAAAAGTTAAAGTATGGGGTGGTTGGTTTGGCTTCTGAGTGGAACTGATGAGATAAGGAGAAAGGTACATTGTTTTAAAAAAGTAAGGGCCACTTGAAAAAAAAATAGTTGTGTTGTTGTGGAAAATATTCCTTAATAAGTGGTGGCTCTTGATGTAATTGTGCTTAAAGAAGAAGGGAGTTAATATATAGTGATGTGGAGGTGGAGTCATGGTTTGACATAAGTCTGGGGTTTTGAATGCTAATGTACATGTATTAAAGTGCTTAGGGAGGTGTAGCCCCTCGTATATCTAAATGTATCCTACCCGTCCCGCAGCCTACATTATAACCAAATAAAGACCTAATTGATCCTAGACTGAATGAGCTCGATTAGTAGAGTAGTACACTACGGGAAAGCCTATGGTGCCTCTTTTGTGGCATATGAATGTCATTTCTGAGGGTGAGTGAATTCTGTTTATATTGAAGTTCCTCAGTGTGTGTGTGCACGTTATCGATTGTGGAATGGGTCTCTTTTGTTGTGAGCAGGCACTTGATTCACGAAGGAGAGGTAAGTTTGGACCTCTGAGTTAGGGTAAGTAAGCCGGTTTGGAATATTGCGTGGCTCGCGGGAGTCAACTCTTGAGGTGTGGATGTTACACTAATGTGCTCAATCTATGAGGAATATTCTTGGTGTGACGAGTTAGAGAAGTCTCTCGGGGAAGTTAGGCCGTTGTAGGGTGTGGATTGATTGCTCGAGGACGAGCAAAGGTTTAAGTGTGTGGTGTTGATAGTAGACGATAATTATGCTATTTAGATACTATTTACACTCTAATTTGGCCGCACTTTATCAATGTTTGAATGTAAAAGATAACAAAATGCTATAATTAAGAGTTTTACGTTTTGCAGGAGCCACTTCGAGCTAGGAGGAAGCTAAAAGGGTGTTTTGGAGTCAATATGGAGCGTGGAAGGCCAATCGGAGGATAGCCCGGTTGAAAAGGAGAAAGAAGAGCAAGTACCTGCTCCGCGCCCTGCTCTGCGGTCAGATCCAAGGCCGCGGACAGAACAATTGTCAAATCCGCGGTCCAAACCGCGGCCGCGGACGGGCAGCGGGAGCCAAGAAGTCAGGGTCAATTATGTAATTTCCAAGGCGACTAACCAAAACTTATATGAAGCATAATTCGTCCTAAAGAGAGGGATAGATGTTTCTAGAGAGATTTTGAAGGCAAGAACAAAGAAGAAAGACAGAGAATTTCCCTTAGAGTTTTATTCTTCTTTTTTTTTAATTGTTGATTATGACTTTATTTATTAAATTTTCATCTATTAGTATGAGTGTCTAAACTCGTCATCTAGGGTTGATGGAACCAGTTGTTGGATGAAGTCTTGACCATGTTTTGATACAATTGAGCTATTTTTACTCTATGATTGTTCAACTACGTGTTGTCTTGTGATTAATTGAGAGAGCCCCTGATCAATCATGTCTAGTTATCTTATGTTGCTTGAGAAAGAACACAGCACCACTTTCGGGTAAGTTTAGAGATTAATTACTTGGATTTAAAAGCAGGGTTAGAGATAATGAAGCTTTGGTGGAATCATTCTGAGTTGCATAAATTGTTAGCTAGAGTAGTTCGAGAGAATACTTCTAGTAAATTATCGTAGTTGATCGAGAGATAATTGCGGTAATCCAGGACTCATATTTCTTATAGAGTGTTACGGCGAAATTATAGCTAACGTGTCAGGAATTAATCCGACAATTGGGGAAATCAATAACCCTAGACCATTTTACCATTGAATTCAACTTTAGATTATTGCTAGTTTCATTGCTATTTTTCCTTAGTTAACTAAATTCTACTCATTATCCATCAAACATCTTGCATCCGAAAATTGTTTGAACTTGTCATTAGCAGTGGTAAAAGTTGTAGTAAATAGGTTAGTTCCCTGTGGGATTAGACTCCGGACTGAGCCGGATTATATATTTGCAGCGACCGCTAGTCCTTTTTATAAGGCATAGTTGGGCTTGATCACTACCGGAAGAAACGGATGCAATCAAATCCACGGCGGAAGAACTCAAATAAGTCGCATCGTTTGAGATGCTCTTAGAGAGGAAGTTTCACTTGGGGAGAGGATTAAACCCTGATCTCAGGTTAGGATTTATAGAATTTCTTAAAATTAATGTTAATTGTTTTGCATGGTCGCATGCAGATATGACAGGTATTCCGCTAGAGGTGGCCGTACACAAGTTAATCCTAGACCCCAACATACCTCTGGTAAGGCAAAAGAAACGTTCGATTGTCGAGGTCAGAAAAATGTTTGTCAAAGAAGAGGTAACTCGATTGCTTGATATCTGTTTAATTCGGGAGGTAAAGTATCCCGACTGGCTAGCTAACGTACTAGTAGTTCCCCAAAAAAAACTTTACATGTGCGTAGATTACAAGGATCTAAATAAGGCATGCCCAAAAGACTCGTTCTCATTGCCAAACATCGGTAAAATGATTGATGCAAGGGACAAGCACGAGTTGATGAGTTTCTTCGACTCCTATTCTGGGTAAAACCAAATCAAAATAATCCTGGAGGATTAAGAAAATTTTTAGTTCATAACGAACTTTGGCACATATGGCTACAATGTGATGCCTTTCGGGCTTAAGAGCGCCGGAGCCACTTATCAGAGGCTCGTGAACAAAATGTTCGAAAAACAAATACGGAAAACAATGAAAGTTTACATAGATGATATGCTGGTTAAGTCTTTGAATGCATGTGACCATCTTGAAGACCTCCAAGAAACCTTTGACATCCTAAAGAAGCACAACATGAAGCTTAATCCCGAAAAGTGTGCATTTGGAGTCAGCTTCGGGAAAGTTTGGGTATCTTGGTGTCACAAAGGGGGATCGAAGTCAATCCTAACAAGAGTAAAGCCATTGAGGACATTCCAGACCAGCTGACAAATGTGAAAGAAGTCCAAAGGCTAACCGGAAGACTAGCTGCTCTGAGCAGGTTCAGTTCCCGTTCCTTAGAAAAGTGCCATCCCTTTTTCTCACTTTTGAAGAAAAAACAACTTCGAATGGACTCTGAAATGCCAAACAGGCTCTAAAAGACCTGAAACGGTATTTATCAAGCCCTCCATTATTGTCAAAATCGGAGGAAGGTGAACAGTTGCTAGTATACTTAGCGGTCTTGGAAGTAGCAGTAAGTGTCGTTCTAGCCTGGAAAGATGGAGGTATACAATCTCCTATCTATTATGGTAGAAAAATTTTAACGGGAGCGGAAACTTGTTATCCGCACCTTAAAAATTGGCCTTAGCTCTTGTAGTCGCCGCTCGAAAGCTTAGGCCTTACTTTCAATTTCACCCGATAGTCGTGATGACAACTTTTCCCCTGCGGAATATCCTTCACAAACCTGAATTGTCAGGTCGACTAGCCAAGTGGGCAGTCGAAATGAGTGAATTTGACATCGAATATAAACCCATGACTGCGATCAAATCATAAGTTTTGGCCAACTTTGTGGCCGATTCGGTCCCGCACTACTGTTTTTGGCCACCAAAGCCGACGCAGAACCCAGTAAGGTATGATTTCTTTTAATTTTAACCGATTACTTCTCTTAGTGGGTTGAAGCAGATCCTTATCAGAAAATCAGTGAACGCAAAGTGGTCAATTTTCTATGGGAGAACATAATTTGTCGATTTGGAATACCGAAGGAAATAGACTGCGACAACGGGCCACAATTTATAGTTGCAAAGATCACAAAATTCCTTGAAGACTTGAAAATAAAAAAAATTACATCTTCGCATACCATTCGAGCGCAAATGGCCAAGCGGAATCGACAAATAAGGTGATTATTCAAACCTCAAAAAGAGATTAGAAGCAGCCAAAGACAAATGGCCCAAAGAATTACCGGGAGTGTTACGGGTATACTGGACGATGGCCAAGTCAAGCACGGGAGAGATACCTTTTTCTCTCATATACGGAGCAGAAGTCCTGATCCTGGTGTAAGTAGGAGAATCGACCTTGAGGTACTTTCGGGCAGACGAACAACAAAGCATTGTTAGTCAAACTGGAGCTGCTTGACGACTGTAAGAACTTGGCACATATAAGGATGGTGGCCCAGAAACAAAGAATGGAAAGATACTATAATCGAAGGGCCAATCTCTATTATTTCAAAGTGGGGGACTTTTTTTTAAGAAAGGTGACTGAAAACACCAGGAGCTCAACGCAGGAAAGCTGGGCCCTACATGGGAAAGCCCCTACCGGGTTTCAGCTATCACCGATAAAGGATCATACGAACTAGAAAACCAAGATGGCGTCAAATTGCCGAGCAACTAGAACGTGACTCACCTCAAGAGGTATTATTGCTGATAAGCACTGCTTACACTGAAAGTATGTGCTGCACTTATTTTTTCTTCATCCAGTTTTTGTCCCAATTGGATTTTTCTGGTAAGATTTTTAACGAGGCAGCAATGGAAAGCATACTATGAAGGAAATGCCATAAGAAGAAATAAAACCTTTAAATAACAAGGAATGGAAATGACAAACCACTACGAGATGGTTAGATAGTCTTTGACTCAATATCAAAGTTCCTAATGGGAAATAAAGCTTGCTATCAGACCAAAGGATATTCGGCCATTCGTGATTGCTCCTTCCCTGCAAGCCACTGAGGAGTGGTTAGATAATCTTTGGCTCGGTAGCAAAGTTCCTAATGGTAAATGAAGCTTGATATCGGATCAAAGACTATCCAACCATTCACTAGAGGAATCCTCAAAGGATCAAGATTTCCCATGTTCTAATTCGCATTCGAACAGTTGGGGGTGTTCATGGTTCGGTTTGGATCGGTTTTTCCCTAAAACGAAACCAAACCAAGTAAGTCGGTTTTTTAAATATTAGAACCAAACCAAACCAATTAAGTTGGTTTTTTCTCGATTCGGTTTATGTCGGGTTTTTTCGTATTTTTGGTTTTTTCGGTTATTTGTCGATTTTTTCTTAAATATAAGACATACACTACCAAACACATATTCCGGAGATCACATTTTCAACGTAACACTATCAAATCAATTGCCCTTTGAGAAATCTATTATTTACCAAGATATACTGATGATAATTGAATCAAATAGTGATGAATAATTTAAGTACTCAATTAAAATATATTATTTTAACAAGAAATGGATTCTTACACTTAACAAAAGAAAACTACCAATCAAACTAGAATGTAAAGGTAAAGAACTATACTAAAAGTGCAAACTATTAACATTTACCATTAATTTTTGAAACTTTATATAAAAATATACATATATATAGGTGTAGTAATAAATTTGAAATAGGTACTCCTATAGTCGGTTTGGTTCGATTTTTTTTCGTTTTTTTCTGATTAAAACCAAAACCAAACCAAATTTGATCGGTTTTTAAAATTCAAAATCAAAACCAAACCAAACCAAAAAGTATTAGTTTTTTTGGTCGGTTTGGTTTGGTTTTCGGTTTTGTTCGGTTTTTCGGGTTTTTATGAATACCCCTACGAACAGTGGGGGGGGGGGGGATATGAGAATACGGCAACTTAATTGCCACAGAAACCGGGATTACAAAATCCGGGAACAAAAATGTCTCGTCGGGACCGGAGATTGAACAACCAGTCTCTTAGAAACAAGTTGTATAAATTAGCTAAGGAATAAAATAAAGTCCTTTAATTTTTATCTTGTTTCTTGTCCAAACAATGAATGAATTTTATCATTTGACAGTTAATCAAGTACTTCAAATGCTAGTGCCGGAATGAACGAGAGACATCCTCTTCAAGAGCACTGTAAACATAAGAGGGTCCTCTCTTATGAAACCTTTAAAGTAAAGGGTTGGTTCCAAAAGAGCTTATGCCCGGATCCCAAATACTATCGGGGGAAAATGCACCTGAAGTCTTGCATAATTTGACGCAAAAAAGTAAACTTTGCGCAATGATTAAACAAAAAATACTTTTATATATCTAACGTGCCAAGTAGCACAAATACAAAAATATGAAAAGCAACAAAGGGAAAAGAAAGCAAAATATTAATCTACAGCACCCCAGAACTTGGGGGAAAAGAAGCGTATGCGCCCCTAGGAGAAGTAGGTGAATCTGCACATCAGCTCGGGTTCTTGGCCTTCATCATTATCCTTTTCAAGTTCCTCTTCGGTTCCCGAGAACTTAAAGCCGGAACTAGAAGAGTCAGTTGCATCGGCCCGAGCCGGGAGGCGCCTTCAAGCGGTTGACGCCAGCTGTCGGGCCTTGGCAATTTCGAATCAATATCAATGACGCCCGTTTTGACCTCTTCCAAGATTTTCCTCCTCACGCTATACATAGAATACATTTTCTCAACAATAACGGAATTCGCTCGGCGTTAGAGCTCTGGTTTATGCCGATCAACCTCGGTCGAAAGGCCATCCCGCTCGAATCTCGCGGCCCTAGGATGAAATCAAGGTCACAGATAGTGGTTATATGAACCTTATTGTGTTCCATGACCCTTTTATACTTATCCTCCATCCAGGAACGCTTCTCCTCAGCAGCACCAGCCTCTTCAGATTTGGAGTTCAAGGCTACCTCCAATTTATTCAATCTCTCAGTGGAGGCAGCTTCGCGCTCGGCAGCAGCAAGTACAACATTTTGGACCTTAGACCATTTAGCCTTGGCTTCTTGAAACTGTACATTTAACTGGAGGCTTCTTGGCTGAGGGTCATCACTTCCTGCTCGCTCTGCTGCAACCGAGCCTCCAGCTCACCGGCTTCAGGCAGTGCAGGACTGTTGCTGGAAAAATTTGCCTAAGTAATAGGGAATTACGCTGACCGCGCTCAAAATTTCACGGTCAGCGGGTGCTTTTTGCGGTGGCGTAAATGGTCAGTGGACGCGGACTTGAAAAGTCCAGAATAGCAACTCTCTGAAGTTGTATTCGCGTCCGCAGTTGAAACTTCACGGTCCGCGTTACTCGTTCGCGGCCATGCTCGTTTTTCCGCCCTCATCAGTCCAGTCTGTGCAACAGCTCTTCAAAAAAGGTAACAACGCGGACCAAGGTGGTATTTCGCGGATCGCGCTCAGGTAAGTCGGTAGGTCCTGCTGCTTTTAGCATAAATAAACGGACCTACCTCCTGTTACACTTTTCGAACGCTTCACTCTCACAGCTATAACCTACTGTTCATCTCCCTCTGAGTAGTTCCAAATATCATCTCACTAATCAAGAGTCCATTTTCTCTAAATTCCACAACTGGTATGCTCAAATCATTGCATTGCTTTTATATGTTGCCTTTCTCTTCTCTTAGTTTTAACTTTTTCTTTTTAATTAGGGTTTGATTACTTCCCATAATCTAAACATTGATGCCTAAAATTCATGTGGGTAGTTTCTACATACTTAATGGGGGAATGGGGTTATTAACCATGCTTGTAATTGCACATATTTTGGTGAAAATCCTAGGTTACATACGTTAGTCAGTGCCAGTGAATTTCGAATTTCGCGGTCCACTTTTTTGCAGTCCGCGGTCCCTAATGTGTGGGAACTGTGTGTGCATATTTATGGTCCGCGGTTGCTTTTTTTGCGGTCCGTGTTGGTTCATCGCGGCCGCGGCCAAGGCTTCGCGGTCCACGTTCTTATGCTTCAGAAAAGTCTGGTAAAAGATTTTGCGGTCCGCGGTTGCTTTTTTGCGGTCCGCTGACTGATCTTTCGCGGCCGCGTCTGCTTTTTTGCGGACCACGGTGATCAATGTTCAAAGAGTTAATAGTCATATCCTACTCTCTTTGTGGCCGCGGTTACTTCTTCGCGGTCCGCAGTGAGCCCTTTGCCGCCGCGGTTACCTTTCCGCGGTCCGTGGTGCCTGGTTCTGGGATGCATTTCTGCATTTTAACTGCAATGTTCTAACATGCTTGAAACTATGTTCTGACTATTTTTCTTTGCTTGTCTATTCCAGACAATGGTCCGATCTCAAGGTGGAAGCGAAAAAGCTAAAGGGAGGGCAGAATCCTCCCGAGGCAGGGGAAAAGGAGGAAAAGTAAGGACCAAGTTACCACTCGCAGTCCAAAAATCCTTTGGGAAGATGAGAGCAGCCATCAAAGCTGCGGATAGAGCAACGGACCACTCCGATACGAGTGAGTATGTCCCTTCCCGAGAAGCTTCAGAAGGGGACTCTGTGCCCACTCATGTCCCAGATTTCCCGGACAAATACCGACTGGTGGATGTACCCACCTCCTCTACTGAGTCATCTGATGACTCAGAGGGAGGTAGTGAGGCATCGGGATCATCATCCCCACCTGCTGCAACTCCGGCCTCACCAGTTGCCCCTGCCCCTATTGATGTTGATGATGCCGAGGTCCCGGATGATGGGCGAGGGGGTGATTCTATTGTTGGAGGTTTGGAAAGATCAAGAAATCCGGAGGTGTGGTAGCATAGATTTGTTAGTGAGTTAGCCTACCAGAAATTCCGAGAATGGTGGCCCCAAAGGTCACTCACCCTAGAGAGGCAATTCATTGAGCGAGACCTCCTTCCCCACAATCCAAATGTCAAAAGGCAATTTGATAAGAGAGTAGGTTAGAAATGGTTCACCAGCAAGGTTCCGGATGCCAGTGAATTTCTTGTCAAAGAATTCTACGCAAACGTGGCCCACATCAAAAAGGGCACCACGGTGATAAAGGTCCGAAATCTGAGGATCCGATTTGATGGCCAGACATTGAATGAGTATGCTGGTTTTGAGAAGGTGGAAGCTGTGAAATATTTGGAAAACCTAGCACCTTGTAAGGCAGCCCGGCCATGGGTGGTGGAAATATTAGCTCCCGGGACGACACCGGCATGGCTCACATCAGGGTTCCCAATAGCCAGAAACACCCTCAGTTTTGAAGCCAAAGGGTGTCCACCTTTGTTCACAGCCAGCTGGATCCGTGTCAGCATGACAATGTCCTTCCACTCACCCGGTGCATCTTGATAGCTTCCATCATGGCGGGGTATCCCATCAATGTGGGAACCTCATGATTTACAACATCACAAAGGCAGTTGGGAAGGACGAAAGATCATACCCCTACCCCAATTTCCTCACCATGTACTTTGAGGACTAGGGAGTTGAGAAGAAGAGTTATGACACTAAGACAAAGCCAAAGCAACCCTTCTCATGGTACAACACCTAAGGATCGGACAACCCTAAAGCAAAGGGTAAAGCTGCTACCCCCACTGGCCAGTCTGAAGAGCTAGGGGTCGTGGCCGTTGGGTCAAAGCCATCCATAGTAGGGGGATTCTCAGCTATCGTACCTCCTCCTTCATCCGGGCCATCCATCACCGAGCCATTGTCTGTGCCATCTTCTTCTGCCTACCCCCAAACTGCACTGCGACTTTCTCAGACTCTATCCAGTATCAACAACTAGATGCAGACAGCTACTTCAAAGTTGTCTGTCTTATCCAGTGCAGTAGCAGCTCTATCAGCCCCGGCACAACCTCAGGTGTCTTCATCAGTGGAGGAATCATTGAAGGAGCTTCTGTAAAACCAGAAGAAGCTCCTGGAAAACCAAAAGCTCATCATGGCCACTTTGGATACTCTGGGAAAAGCTATAAAGGACCTGGGCAAGCAGGTCAAGAAGATGAAGAAGACTCAGGCTTCAAAGGAATCAGTGCAGCAGCTTAGGCAAGATGTACAGAAGTTCACATCAGCTGGTGATATTCCATTGGATTTGCTCTTGGAGGAGCATGTCACAACATTACAGGCAGCAGAGCATGAGGCACCAGCAGCTGGCCAGCCTGAGGAGCCAGCTGTCACTACACAGGCTGCTACAGAGATGATCCAGATGCTCAGCAACCCAGTGGTCCCGTAGTCAGATTTTGAGATCCAGTTAGAGGACCCGGTGGGAGCTGCTGATCCTATGCAGTCCGAGGACCCCACTGATGTGCAGGTTCCGATTCAGACCACATAGGGAGTTTTATCTACTCTTTATCCCTTCCCTGATCTTATTTTTGCTTTTAGCATTGGGGACAATTCTAGCTTTTATTTGGGGGGGGGGGTATTCTATTTTGATTTGATGACTGCTAATGTAAATATTATGTATTACTTTATTTTTTTCTTT
>NW_017676352.1:18097-46672 GCF_001879085.1 Nicotiana attenuata
GGGGGGGGGGGGTAGTTCTATTTTGATTTGATGACTGCCATGTAAATATTATGATACTATTTTTTCTTTATTTTTACTTTTTGTTATTTTTCAGTTTTGGTATGGATATAACTTTACCATTCTATGTATATATTCAGTCCCATTTTTTATATATTCGTTTCTTTCCATTATTGTACATATTAATTTTACTTTCCGTAGTTCACTTTATAACTTCTTGTGTTCTCTTTCCTTAATAGCTTAGCTTTTTACTTCCTTTAGTAGCTTCTTTCTTTTGAGTTCTTAGCTTCGTGATCAATAAGCCTTTGGTTTTCTTAATGACATGGTTCTTTCAAAAGGTGGAGGTTGTGTGAACTGGGTGGCTCTTCCCGATGATGGATGGCGTGATAACCTTCTTAAGGGTTTGAGTCCGTTTTCTTTATGTTTTTGTGTAAAGAGTAGTAATGATTGGGCCTAGCACATTTACTTTTGACCTTCGGTTAGAAACAAGTTGATTTGCAAAGAATGGTTCTAGTTGTGACCTCTAGACTCTTGTGTTGACTAAACAATCATCGAGTAGCTTCTTGGAGCCATTTGTGTTGCTCAATCTTAGCTAGGGTTTTTGTGGGCCCTCGACTCTATTCTCTTTAGCAATCCAACAGGATGTGAGGTGAGGTATTGATTTGAAAGTCCAAGTCCCATGCCAATAAGTCTAGAACTTGCCCAGAATGTTTGTCTAGGCAAAATTCTAAGTGTAGCTCGACTTGAGAAATGAATATAGGCTCTCCTTGATACAACTTGAAACTTGAAAGGATCCATAGACCACCAAATATGTGTGATGACCCTAAAGGTCATCTATTATTTTAGAAGTCAAAACTGTGTTCCGAGGCCTTAAAAACCTCTTTTTGTCTCACCTCAATTTGCGTGCGCAGTCCGAGCGCGTTTCCGGGAAGCTTTTATGTGAAATTTTAGAAAAATAATAAACTTGGCCTTTTATATTGATTAAAATTGACTTTGGTAAACATTATTGGTAAACGGACCCAGACCCGTGATCCGACGGTCACGTAGGGTCCGTAGTAAAATATGGGACTTGGGCGTATGTCCGGAATCGAATTCCGAGGTCCCAAGCCCGAGAAAAGAATTTTTAAAGAAAATTGTTTGCTGGAAAATATAAAGGCTTTTTGAAATGAAATGATGCGTGTTCTTGATGGTATCGGGCCCGAATGTTGGTTTCGGAGACCGGTACAGGTTTAAAATAATAAATAAGTCGAATCGGTGAAGTTTCGTAAGAATCGGAGTTGATTTGGTATAAATCGAACATTTAGTTGAGAAAATGGAAATTTTAATGTTCTTAAGGAATTTCATGAATTTGAGGTTGAATTCGCAGTTGTTGATGTTATTTTGATGATTTGATCGCACAAGCAAGTCCGTATTACGTTTTTAGACTTGCGTGCATGTTTGGTTTGGAGCCCCGAGGGCTCGGGTGAGTTTTGGATAGGCCACGGAGTGAACTTGGACTTAGAGAGATTGCTGGTATGTTGCAGCTGTGTAACAGGCCTCTGATCTCGCAATTGCGAGATCAGGCTGTGCAAATGCGAAGTGCTCAGGCCTGGGAAATGCGACCCATGTGTCGCAATTGCGAACCCAGCTTGGGCAGGCCCCCATCGCAAATGCGAAGCCTGGGCTGGGAATTGCGATGGCCCTCTGTCGCAAATGCGACATAGTCTCCGCAAATGCGAAGGTAGCAGGATTCAAAAGGGTTCGCAATTACGAACCCCTGGTCGTTATTGCAACATCTGAGACCTATAAGTGGGATTTTTGACGGGATTCTTCTTCACTTTTACAATTTTTCAAACCCTAAACTCCCATAAGCGATTTTCTTGAAGAAGGTTCCTCCCCAAATCATAGGTAAACAACTTCTAACTTATTTTTTTCAATCTATAACATCTTTTTACATGATTTCATTTCAAAATCAAGGGTTTTTCATGGGAAATTGGGTGTTTTTTGGTAGAAGTTAGGATTTTCAAATTTTGGGGATGTGGACCTCAATTTGAGGTCTGATTTCAAAACTAATTACATATTTGAGTTCGTGAGTGAATGGGTGATCGTATTTTGGTTCGAACTTCAAGTTTTGACCAAGCGGGCCCGGGGTCGATTTTTGACTTTTTGGGGAAAACAATGGGAAACCTATTTTCATGCATTAGAATTGGTTTATTTGGCATTTATTGATATCGTTAAGTAAAATTGTGACTAGATACACGCGAATTGGAAGTGGAACCGAGAGGTAAAGCGGTAGTTGAGGCTTAATCTTGTTTGTGGAATCGAGGTAAGTGTTTGGCTTAACCTTAGCTTGAGGGAATATGATTTGTGGTCTATTTGCTATGTGTTTGTATCGAGTACGACGTATAGGTGTGGTGACGAGTATCTATACGTTGGTGTCAAGCATGCCCGTGAGTCTTATACCATGATTGTTGTGACTCTATTATGTATCGATCATGCTCAAATGATGATTATTAATGTTGAACAAAGCTTATGAATGTTTCTTGGTAATTGACTATTGTTGAGTATTGACTCAAATTGAAGTTTCATTTTGTAAAGAAATTATTGAAACGAGATTGGTTATAGTTGAATCCCATGCCGGGATAATATTGTTGATATTGTTGCTTCCCTTGCCGGGATATTATTGTTGATAATGTTGATTCCCTTGCCGGGACATATTGTTTTCTGTTGTTTGGGTGAGGAAGAGTGTAAAGCACGAAGGGTGATGCCGTGCATGATACTGTGAGAGAGTATAAAGTACGAAAGGTGATGCTGTGCCGATATTATGAGTGTTAATGCACGAAGGGTGATGTCGTGCCATGATCTGAGAGCTAATGCACGAAGGGTGATGTCGTGCCAATATTGTGAGGAATAATGCACGAAGGGTGTTGTCGTTCCATGATTTTGAGAGGTAATGCACGAAGGGTGATGCCATGCCATTTCTGTTGATTCATATGGTGAGGACGTGAGTAAAAGCACGAAGGGTGATGTCGTGCACGTGTTACCATTTCATTATTCTTGATGATTTATATATGATGTTCATTATGCTTCCTTATTGATGCTTCCTTATAGGTTTACATTTAGAATCTGATATTTCCCGCAGCATGTCACCTTCCCACCTTATTCTGTTGATTTCTGTTATTATGTTTCTATTTGTATATGATTTATCTGCACACACATATATGATTGTCGTGTCCTAGCCTCGTCACTAATTCGCCGAGGTTAGGCTCGACACTTACTCAGTACATAGGGTCGGTTGTACTGATACTACACTCTGCACTCTTTTGTGCAGATTTCGGTACCGGACCCAGTGAGTAGCTGAGGTAGCTGCCTTCAGTCCAGGGAGACCAAGGTAGATCTGCTGGCGTCCGCAGAGCCTAAAGTCCCCCTTCCTTGATTAACTTTTCTATTGTCTCTTATCATTCCAAGAACAGTTGTACTTTTCTTTCCAGACTTATATGTGTAGTAAAAATCTTAGTCGTTCGTGAATTTGTGACACCAGATTCATGGGTAGACATGTATTTGAGTATTTGGATTTATTTTAACTCTTCCACGCTTTTCATTTATTTAGCTATAGTTACTATTTATAATTGTTTGGGTTGATTGTTAATATGTAGAACCTTAGTAGTTGGCTTGCCTAGCTTTCACGAGTAGGCGCCATCACAACTCCCGAGGGTGGGAAATCCGGGTCGTGACAATATGATACCCCTAGTCAACCCCGTTGAGCCGAAGTCCTTATTCTTTCAATAACCATGATACAAGCCTTTATCCGTTCTATAATGGCACCCGATCTTTCCTTAGCACAATTGGCAAAAGCATAAGTTTGGGGGGAGAGACGAGGAATGTGAAAGTGATAAAAGGTACAAAATGAAGAAAAGGGAAGGCAAAAGAAAAGAAAGAAAAGCCAAAAAGTCAAAAAGAAAGTGAATATTATAGAAAAATGAAGGGATTCAACGAAAGAAATGATAAAAGGCTTGGAATGATTAGAAAAAGGAGAAAAATGATTGTCATGAGCAAGAAAGAGTGACAGTCAGTCTCTCTAGTCCCCTAACGAAGAAGAAAATGACTCAAAGAGTCAAGAAAGTGTGAGCCGAAATGAGAAAATGTAGTTCTTAAGGAAAAATGAAACCTTCATAGACTGATATATCCTACCTTGAACCAAAAGCCTTCATTACATTCCCGCAAAATCCCTATAAGATTTCGAGTTGAGTTAGCTTACATTAGTGGTGATTTACATAAGGGGCAAGCTTATGGTACTTAGAGTCGGACTTGTGACCTTCCCATGAGAGAGAAGAGCGTACTTTCCCACAATCCTTGTTTTGAGTGCTACAATCTAAAGTGAAATTTGCTTATGGAGAGTAGAGGAGTAAGAGTTTGGGTTCCACAATGACCTACGTAGTAGAGAGAGCTTCCTTGGTGAGTTAAGTCAACTCTTGATGCTCTTGTGTGCACTAGAACTTTGGTACTAAAAAGGTTTTGTGTTGTTGATAATGCATTTGTGTTGAGGGTAATTGTTAGTCCCAATTGATGCTTGATGAAATCACCTTAGGACAGCTGAAGTTTTCCTTTCTTTGTCTTGTGAAGGTGGGAATTACTTTGTTTGCTTGAGGACAAGCAAAACCTTAAGTTTGGGGGAGTTGATAACTATGGATTTTAACCTATTATGTGCTCTCATTTGCTTAGGTTTTGGGTCGAAAATGCGTAAAGGTATTCCCAAAAACTGACTTAGTGTGCTTGCTTGCAGGTTTTGGTCAAAATGAGGAAAAGAAGCCATAATCAACTCATGAAGGAGTTAAACTTGCACAAATTCAAAGCTAGGGAGCGCGGAGAGCGGACAAAATACGCGGCCCCGTGAGGACCACCGCTGAGGCATCCACAAATACGCGTCCCGTGAAAGTAAAGTCCAGAGAGGCTAATTTGAGCACAAGTTCTACCACTGACTGATCACAGCCAACTCCGTACTACTAATAAGTAGCAAGAGAGGGTCGCAATAGCTTTTACCCGATTTTGGGTCGGGATCGAATCCACAGAGAGCTAGGATTGGAATCGAGTATCTATCTAGTTTAGGATTGCGTATGTGTTCTTCATTGGTCTTCTATTGATTTTTATTCTACTATGATCAAACTACAAATTATAATTGCAACTAAATTAGACTAAGAGTAAATTGCTACAAGTTGTATCTAATGGTTTAAAAGGCACTAGGGTAGTGACTTTCACCTAGGTAGCTAACTGACGGGTAATTGCATCTAAGGCACGATTGACATGATTGGGGAAATATGTTATAATCGTTGCTCGATACTACCCACTCTACACCTCTCAGTAGAAAGAGTGGTTTTGCCCAATTAACTCTCTCAAGACCAATTAGGTATGCATATTTGCCCAAGCAACTAGGGTTCAAGTCGGGTAATTACTCTCTCGAGGTTTAACCCTTTAATTGGGACTATCAAATCTCTTGAGTCCATCCCAATTCCTTGTTGAGTCAATTTTGGAGACTTAGGCTCTCTTTCTCAAGAAGAGCCTAAGTCAACTTAGCACAAACTAGTGTTTGCAACCACTAATTCATAAATTAAACCATAAAACTGACCCAAATAACAAACACCCATAATCAATCTAACCTTAAATCACAACACCCATCAATTACCCACACTAGGGTTGAGCCACAACCCTAGCTAATGGGTCTAGCTACTCATGCTTGAAGATAAAATCAGAGAAATAGATGAAGAGAAAGACATATTAATTAATTACTAATGTAAATACAAAGATTCAACGATTAAAACTAAGTAAAAGTGCCCAAAATGGCTAAGAAATGTCTTCTCACGAGCGCAGCTAACGTCTGATAATATTTGATGCCCTAAAAATGGAAAAAAGTTCTATTTATACTAAGCTGGAAAAACTGGACAAAATTGCCCCTGCGGGGTCAGTGCGGACCGCACAAAATGGTGTGTGGCCGCACTAGGCTCTTGAACTTGAAGTTTCGACTCTCTGAACCCAGGCTCTGCGGACCGCACAGAATGGTCTGCGGCCCCAGAGGATTCTAGCGCGGTCCGTGCAAAGTCGACTGCTGACCGCACAGGCTTGAATATTTCCACTTGGCATCTCTCTGAACCTTGCCTCTGCGGACCGCACAAAATGGTAGTGCGGCCGCGGAGGTCCGCCGCAGACCGCACAAAGTTTAGTGCGGCCGGATTGCTTCGAAGCCTGAAATGCTGAGTCTCTGAACCTCTCTAGTGCGGACCACACAAAGTGTAGTGCGGCCGCACTAGGCCTGTTTTTCCTGAGTTTGTCTTGTCTTTTGGTACTTGTGCAGGTTTCACTCTTTTTGAGCTGATCTTTGACACTTTGTCACTTTGTTGATCAAACCTGCAATCAAGCACAACTTATGAGCCTTTTGGGACTATTTTGTATGAATTTATAATCAAAGCATAAGCACAAAGGGGTATAAAATGCGTCAAAATCCCTAGTTATCAACTCCCCCAAACTTAAGCTTTTGCTTGTCCTCAAGCAAACAAAATAAGACCCACCCCTTAAGGGGAAATCCAAGAAATTTTCAGCTATCCTAAAGCAACCTCAACTAGCATCAATTGGGACTAACAATTGCCCTCGACACACATGAGTCATTAACAACATTTAACCTTTAAAAAACTACGGATCAAGTGCAACACAAGAGCATCAAGAGTTGACTCAACACATCCAAGAACTCTTTCAATTACTTTGGTCATTGTGGAACCCAAACTCACACATCCTCAACTCTCCCTAAGCATACCTCACCTTTAGAATAGTGGCACACAAAACGAGGTTAATGGGAATTCACTCATCTCTCTCAAGGAAAGGTCACAAGTCCGGCTCTAAGTACCATATGCTTGCCCCTTATGTAAGTATCCACTAATGTAAGCTTCATTCAACTCAAGATCATGTAGGGCTTTTATGGAGTCATTGTGAAGGCTTTTGTTTTAGGGTAGGACAAGTTTTTTGTTCAAGTGGGTTCCATCTTCCCTTATGCACTTCTTTTTATTCATTTGGCATAATTTACTTGACTCTTTGAGTCATTTCACTTCTTTCTAAGGGGTTAGAGAGACACATTGTCACTCTTTCTTATGCATTTCAAACCTTTTCTCCTTTTTCAACTTTCCACGCCTTTCTTTCTTTGCTTTTCTTGAATCCCTTTGTAGTCTTTTTCACCTTTTTGTCTTTTTGCTTTTTTTTTTCATTGCCTTTCCTTTTCTTCACTTTTGTGCCCTTTTACCACTTTGTTACAATCCTCGTCTCTCCCCCCATTCTTATACTTTTGACATGTGCTAAAGGAAAGATTTGGGTGCCAAGAGAGGGTATCTTTTTAGAACGGGTATAGGCTTGTATCATGGTTCTTGAAAGAAAAAGGTCTAAGGCTCAAAAGGGTTGACTACGGATCTTATCATTGGTAGGCTATGGAATTGTTCAATCTATCATTTGGATCAAGGAGAGCCTATAATCACGTCTCAAGTCAAAATTCACTTAGGATTTCGCCTCAACAAACATTCAACGCAACTTCTAGCCCAATGGCTCGGGACTTGGACTCGCAATTCAATTACTCATCACACAAGCTAAGGGATTGCTAAAGACATAGAGTCGGGGGCCCACAACGACCTTAGATATGATTTGAGCACACAATGGTCCTGAAAAACCACTTGATGAACATCGGTCAACACAAGAGCCTAAAGGTCACGACTTTCACCATCCTAAACACAACAATTTGTTTTTGACCATAAGATCAAAGGCAAATGTGCTAGGCCCAAGTGAAGTTTTGCTTGAGGTACCCTTAACTACAAACTACTAAAAACAAAAAGAATAACGGACTCAAACCCTTAAGAAGGTTGTCACGCCATCTATCATTGGGAAGAGCCACCCGGTTCACACAACATTCCACCTTTGGAAAGAACCGTGGCATTAAGAAAACCAAAGGTTTATTGAAAACTCCGAAAACAAAAAGCTACGAATCACAAATAAGAAGCTAAAAACGAAAAAAATTTGCGAAAAATAGAATAAATATATACAAGAAGGGATTTGAATATACAACGGGGGATGAATATATATAATATGATATAACTTTATATACATACCAAATGTGAAATAACAGTGCGATAATATCAAATTATATACAGACCAAATGTGAAAAGTCAAGAAAGCATAAAAATATCAATATATACAGTCATCCACAAAAATGTAGGGCTCACCCCCTCAAATGAAAGTTGGCATTGTCCCCAATGCCAACTAGTCTAAATAAGCACCAAAAATATAGAAAAAGGATATAGAAGACTCCCTAAGCCGTGTCTGTCTGCATAGGATCATGGGTGGTCCCTGGGTCCTCTGTGTGCTCGGGAACCTCAGACTGGTTCCTGGTGGTCTGATCTGCTGCTACTGGGACCTGGGCCTGGACAGGCTCTGGAACTGGTACATCCTGTGGCTGACTAGAGGAAGCCTCCGGTGGGTCTGCCAACTGGATGATGGCATCATCTGCTCTAGGAATCTTCCTCCTCTTTGGAGGCCTCTGGGTCTGCTCCGGCTGTGGATGAGCTACTGGGACTGGAACATCAAACAACAGGTCCAAAGGCAAGTGGTCTGCCTTCAGTCTATCAACATCTGCCCGCAGCTCCTTCACGGACTCCTTAGAGACCCGTGTCTTCCACAGCTTCTTATGCTCCTTAGCAAGCTCCTTGAGAGCCTTGCTGTGTGAATCGAGTGCCTTGGCCAATGCATCCTGAAGGGTGAGGATTTTCTTCTGGTTCTCAAGTATCTCCTTCAAAGCATCCTCTATCGACTGTGGGACCTGTGCTGGCTGAGGTGTCGACTGAGCCGCACAGTAGTCAATGTGGACAACTTGGATGAGGCAGTCTACATCCAGTTGTTTATACTCAGCAGGGCCTGGCTAAGCCGGTGGGTAGTGATGGGATGGGTCCGAGTAGATGGGATCTCCGGGCCTGCTGATGTGGAAGGGCCAGGAGGAATGGCTGCAGAAGTGGAGGTAGGCTCAGCAGGGATCTTGTTGATACCCAATTTTTTCCCGTATATTTTATATATGCAAAATACTTTCAAAATAGCATATGTATGTATATAAGTATGTCCAAATATTTTATTATTTTTTCCTAATTTTAAAAAAAATTAAATCAATTTATTGCCCTATTTTATCAATAAAAATCAATAATTATTCCCCAAATTATTATTTTGGTGATTCATTTATTGTATTTTCATATTTATACGAAAATATAGCTAAGGTAATTTTTGCACATTTTTTACAAATTTATTTAGTATGTTAAAGCTAAATTGCATATAATTGCAATATTAGCTTATTTTAAGAATTAATTGCGTTTATAATTAAAAAATTGATTCCAGTACATTTTATTTAATATTTACATATTATTAATCAATGTACCTTTAATTTTGTTTACAGAAATTATTTTACTATTTTTTATAAATAAAAAGGGAAAAAGTGGCTATTTAAACACTAGCCCTACTTATTTCAATTTTAGCCGAAATCAGCCCCCCAATTAAGCCCAATTTCAATCCTAAATTGCCCGGCCCAATTCTTANCTCCATTTTCCCACCCAGACCCCCGCCCGCCTCCTGGAACCCCTCCACTCTCTCAAACTCTCTCGAATATTCTCAAACCCTAGCCGCCTCTTACCATCTCTGCCCTGAAATCCACCGGAATCTATGGCCTCCAAGGCTACGAGAGTCCTACACCGGCCTCCTATGGCTCCTACGTGCATGATCTCTGAAGATTTAAGGCCTGACCTTGAAGTTCATACCCAGACCTCTGTCGATTCGGAGTTCCACGGTCATCTCCGGCGTTGCTCCAACGTACCATGGTTGTTTAAGCCTGATTCTGACCTCTCTGACTCAAATCAGTGACCTTTCAAAACCTTTCTTTTCCGATCTAGGATTTTCTGAAAATGTTCAAGTGTTTTCTGACTTTCTTTTCTTTCGTGTGTATTTGCCTCTGTGTTGTTCTTGTATTCTCTTTTACCATGTTTCTTATATGTTTCTCTTACTGTGTTTTCCTATATTATGGTCTCGTATGCTTTTCTACTGTGCTTCTATGTTTTTCTTATATCACGTTCTTGTATGTTCTTCTACTGTGTTCTCGTATGCTTTTCTACTATGTTCAGGTATTTTCTTCTACCATGTTCTGGTATGTTTCGCCTACTATATATTTTACTGTGTTCTTAATGTTTTACTATTTTCCTTCTACTGAACCTTGTTTAAGTTTCTTCTAAAAGATCCTCTTAAGCATGCTTTCCTACTGTTCTTAACAGTCTTTTCTCATTATGCTTCGAATTAGTTTCTTCCACTCTGTTTGCTTCGAACCATTCTACTGTGTTTGCATGTTACTTTGCTATCATGTTTCTCATGAGTTCTGTTGCTGAAAGAAGCGTGTTAGAAGTTTCAGTTTTTTTCTGAAACCCCTAAATATGTTTTCGATTCAATTGCTTGCCCTCTCATCTTTGCTTCGTGATTTGCTTGAACTAGGGTTTTTATTTTAGAACCCCTAACTCTTTCAGACCAACTTCGAGTTTGGACATCCGTGTTTGCATATGATTCTGGATTTTTACTAATCTCTTCTACACTGGATTTTCTATTGATGACATGACAATTTTCTTTCATGCTTAACATGTTCGTATGCTCCTTATATATGAGGAACTCCCCTTTAAGGTGGTTTTCAAACTTGTGATTAATTCAGAATCCCTTCTAAATAGGTCTAATTGATTCCCTTTCCATTGTTTGCTGATTTCCCTTAAGTTAAAAACCTTTGCCATCTTTTTGACTCGGTTCATTCATACAAATCTCAGACCTTGTGATGTAGTGGTTGTTAATTGATTTCCTTACCTTATTTGTACAAACCGTGTACTTCAAAACCCTGTCCTTAAATGACGTTTTTATGTATGTGCCCTTAATTGCATGATGTGCACAAAGTGTTTATTCAATTTCTTTCCTTAATTAGTTTTCACCCGTTTGAATCTGAATCCCTTAATTAAAGGGAGTCTTGTATAATTGATTAACAATCAGTTCTTCAACTATTTTCTTACCTTATTTCTGCCTGATTTTTACACTATAAAAGGCACGCCCCTTTTTCACAAACACACGATTAACAATCCTTCACGACACACTTCACAATCCTCTGAATTCTTACTTACACATAATATTACTCTCTCTTCTTGTCTGCACTGTGGCTTTTACAAGACTACTGCATTTTCTCTATTTGTTTCTTTGAAACGGGTATGTCCTAATTTAAGCTTTAGCATCATCACAATGTGTTTATCTACAGCTTTTGTATCCATGTCTACTTTACTGTTTCTGTAGAGTTCAACATTTAAATTAAGTATGTTCACATCTTTCTGCCTGTTCTGTTGTGAATCCTTGCTCCCCTACCCTATTACCCCTATGTGTTTGTGAGTTGTGACTTAAGGCATGGCAATGTGAGTTGTTGCCCATGAATTAAGTTTGAACCAATGGAGTCTTAACCTCTATATAAACAGGCTGGAGGGTGTGCCAGCATATCCCATTGTTGGGTGTGCCCATCAGCCTGCTTTTCTTTTGCTCTTGAAAATTCCCCCATGCCCTAGCCCCTATGTGTATTAATGTGAATTGCTTCCCTCTTCCTTTCCCCTTTCAGAATTCCACTTCTACACTTACACTCTCTCTTAGTTCCTAAGTTCTGCCCCTCTCTTGTGAGCCTTGCCTTGGGACCTTGAGTTCCCTCTGAACTTGGACACTTGAGGGCTGGCCTTTCCATACTGCAGTATGTCTTAATCTGGTATTGTATTTGGGGTGTAAGCCCAAGTACCTCCGGGATTGATAGGATTGGGGTGGGTAATAGCATGCAATAAGTAAACGAGACCATTCCGCGCTTTAATTCCTTAACGGGGTGGGAAAGGGTAGATATGGATATGATGACCATGCGATAGCATCACGCGTAGCCCCTCACTGAGGAGTGATTACCGGATGTTGTGTGGGGTGATCCATATTATTAATAAACCTAGGACCCCCTTCCCTTTGTTCTTTGTTTCTTTTTTAAATCTTTTAAAAACGTTTCTTCTAAGAAAAATCAACTCTCTTTAATTCTTTCCGACTTTGTTTTCTAAACTTTAAGTGAAAAAATTCCCTCTTATTTGAACTCTTACTTGCCTATGTGTTATTTGCACTTAAGTCACAACAATAGCTTGGCCAGGAACCACACTAGTGGATTCTGAGGGGTGCCTAACACATTCCCCTTGGAATAATTTCAAGCCCTTACCCAATCTCTGGCTACTTGACTCAAAACCTCCTTAGTGTCTTAATGCACTTAAATCATTAGGTGGCGATTCTTCAATTCCAAAACCCAATTCCCAAAAGGAACGAGTTGTCTTCCCGAATGTCATAAACCCGATTTCGCGAGAAAAAGGGGGCGCGACAGCATGGCGACTCTGCTGGGGAGTTTCTTCTAGGCTTTTGCCATTTCAAGCTATTACTGTGACTTTACATTTCTTATATGCCTTTACTTGTTTAATCCCTTTAAGCATTTAATTCCCTCTTCTACTACAAAACTGACTTGTCTTTTTGTTTCTTTCCCTTATTTCTTTTACTGCTTTCCTTTACTGCATTCCTTTATCACTGTTTAAATTATTGTAGTTATTACTGTATGAATGTGCAAATACATGACAACTTATTTTAATTATTGCATAAGCATGTTTTCAACATCATATTCCACTCGTGCCAAACAAAATACCATAGCAACACTTATAATGAGTGGTTGCGCTCTTCCGATATTATCACCCCCTAAATCCGGCAAAGGCATATTTGCGGTAAAACCAGTCGATCAACGGTGTAGTCGACGGTTCCGCGCCTTTCCCTCTTGAGTTGTCCGCTCAAGGGTACCAGTCTAATACCCCATAGAAACCTTACTCTGTTTAATTGTTCATGCATCATGGTCAAACCTAGCCGAGTTAGTTATGTTGTCCGCATAATGACTCTTTAAGATAGCCTTGTCCAAAGTCCACTGGGTTTTCCCTAAAACCCAAACGGACACTACCACGTTCTGTGCATTTATTTGGAGAACTAAAATGCGTCATGCTAATTATTGGTATTACATAGCCGAGTCCGGTGGGGGTAAGGGCCTAACCTTATTTGTCTTGCAGAAATATGAGGCACGAAGTCCCTAGATTCGGCATGGTCACCAACATCTACCCACGATTGCTAAGCTGGTGGAAAGATTTACACTCTAGTGACCAAAATCGTTTCTCAAAAGGGTTGAAGATAGTCAAGAGGCTAAAGGGGCTGAAGTCGGACATCTAGCCAGGGCCTACCTATTGCTGGGACTTCGCGAGTTGGCGAAGCTGTTCGACGGAGCCAAAGATGCCAAATCTGGGGAAGGTCCTTCTGGGACCAAGTAGATAGGAGTTTATTTTTTCGCTTTACGAATGTAATAAGGCCAATGACCATTAGTGATTTTTATTTCTTGCTTATTTAGTGTCGTTTTAGGATTCGTCTATTTTTTATCAATAAAATGAGGCATTTAGCATTCCAAGTTCTCCAAATCAACTTGTCGCTAGGCCCACCTCGGGCTTAACGAGGTCCCAAAATTAGGACACGCTTTACATTCTTGCACTATATGTTTAAATATTGCAATACTTTTTTATGATCCTCACTAACTTGGTTACCTTTTTGTTTTATTTTTGTTTTGTTATTCCCCTCCCCAAAGGTTAGTTCGTACACTCTGGCATGATCATCTTAAGCAGAGGGGCATATCTCAACAATTGGACCATCAGGACAACCAGAGCCCGACGAGCCTCGGGGTAGCAAGGCTGAACAAGCATCATGCACTATCTTTTATTTTTACTAGTTTTTTTTTCTTTCGCATTTTAAATTTCCGCAATAAGATCTTCAATGTTCAAAACAGTTATGGAATTTATCAAAGCATTTCAATTTTCCTTATAAATCAACACACTTATTATTTTCTCTCATTACTCTACTTATACAGCATTACTATTACTTATCTTGATGAATCGATGACTGTGACATGCAATGAGACAACACAACAAACAGACATTGATTCAGAAGAAGATGACATACCCGAGGAGATCGTCAAAGAAGTTGAGAACTTTGAAAATCGACCTAAGTCCAACCTGGATGAGACTGAGATTGTTAACCTGGGAGATGCAGAAAACATCAAAGAAACACAGATCAGCGTTCATTTGTCACCATCAGAAAAGGAAGAATACACAGAGTTTCTAAGAGAATATGAGGACATATTCGCCTGGTCGTACGACAACATGACTGGTCTGAGTACATCTATTGTGGCACACAAACTACCGACTGATCCGACATGTCCACCGGTAAAGCAGAAGCTCAGAAAGTTCAAGCCAGATATGAGTTTGAAAATCAAGGAAGAAGTCACTAAGCAGGTCAAAGCTAAGGTTCTCAAGGTGGTGGCATATCCAACATGGTTAGCCAACATTGTGCCAGTACCGAAGAAGGACGGGAAGGTTAGAGTCTGTGTCGACTACCGGGATCTCAACCGGGCCAGTCCCAAAGACGACTTCCCCTTTCCAAACATACACATCCTGATTGACAATTGCGCCAAGCACAAGTTGCAATCATTTGTAGATTGTTTCGCGGGGTATCATCAGATCTGGATGGATGAAGAAGATGCTGAGAAAATGGCTTTCATTACGCCGTGGGGGAATGTACTGCTACAAGATGATGTCGTTTGGCCTTAAGAACGCAGGGGCCACCTACATGAGAGCCATGACTACCATTTTCCATGATATGATACACAAAGAGATCGAGGTGTACGTAGAAGACGTCATCATTAAGTCAAAAAGGCCACTGATCACATGGAAGATTTGAGGAAGTTTTTTAATAGACTGCGAAGGTACAACCTAAAGCTGAATCCCGCAAAGTGTGCATTTGGGGTTCCAGCTGGAAAATTGCTTGGGTTTATTGTGAGTCGCTGGGGAATGGAACTGGATCCATCGAAGATCAAAGCCATTCAAGAATTGCCACCGCCAAAGAACAAGAAGGACGTAATGAGTTTCTTGGGGAGACTTAACTACATCAGCCGGTTCATAGCACAATCTACAGTTATCTATGAGCCAATCTTCAAGATATTGAAGAAGGATGCCGCCACCGAATGGACTGATGACTACCAGAAAGCTTTCGACAGAATCAAGGAATACTTGTCAACACCACCAGTCTTAGTCTCTCCTGAACCAGGTAGACCTCTGTTACTCTACATCGCAGTGCTAGATGGTGCCTTTGGGTGCGTCCTGGGGCAGCATGATGAAACGGGAAAGAAAGAACACGCCATTTACTACCTCAGCAAAAAGTTCACTCCGTACGAGGCCCGATATTCTCTGTTAGAACGCACCTGTTGTGCTTTAACTTGGGTAGCCCAGAAGCTGAGGCACTACTTCTGCGCTTATACTACATATCTCATATTAAGGATGGATCCTTTGAAATACATCTTTTAGAAGCCCATGCCTACTGGAAAGCTCGCCAAGTGGCAAATCCTGTTGAGTGAATTCGACATCAAGGGATAGGTGATAAGTAGGATATTAACGTGTTTTATGCCCCTACTTGCCTATGCTTTGAGTATAAATTGCTACGAAATAGTCCCAGAATGCTCACAGGTTGTGCTTGATTGCAGGTTTGAGTGACAAAGTGACGAAATGTCGAAGATCGGCTCAAAACGGAGTGAAACCTGCTCAAGTATCAAAGGACAAGTAAAGTGATGGAAAAAGAGCCTAGTGCGGACCGCACAAAAATGCACGCGGCCGCACTAGGAGATTCAGAGAAGTGTATATTCAGAACATTCACCACGCGGCCGCGGTTGGATTTATGCGGCCCGCGTTCAGCTCACGCGGCCGCGCCACTTTGTCATGCGGCCCGCGTGAAGAGATTCAGAGAGATGCCAGTTTGGGTCCAGAGCAAGACACGAGACCGTGGTCACACTCACGTCCGCGCCAGAGCTCCTGCGGCCGCGCCGCACTTTTACGCGGTCCGCGGTCCTCAACTTCAGAGAGTTAAAATTCAGGAGTTCAAGAGCCAACGCGGCCGCGCTACCTTTTCAAACATAGGTCACATACCTTACGACATAAGATTGAAAGATCCAAACCTTCTTCTTCGGAGCGGAAAGGGACGTGGTTTGCGCGGTCTGCGCTGACCCCGCAGGGGTATTTTTGTCCAGTTTTTCCAGCCACTATAAATAGAACAATTTAACATTTATAGGTTTTGTTTTTTTTTTCTGAAGCTGCTGAGCTCGTGAGAACACCTAGTTTAGCCATTTTTGGTATTCTTACTCTTCAATATTGTATTTTCTTCTTACAATCAATTAATATGTTTACTTCTTCATCTATTTCTTTAATTTTTGCATCTAGCATGAGTAGCTAAAGTCACTAGCTAGGGTTGTGGCTCAACCCTAGTGTGGGTAATTGATGGGTATTTCCATCTAAGGCTATATTGATATTGGGTGTTTGCTATTTGGGTTAATTTTAGGTTTTAAATAAGGATTGGTGGTTGCAAACACTGATTCTAGCTTGGTGGGTTTAACTCTTCTTGAGAAAGAGAGTCTATAACCCAAAATTGACCCAACAAGGAATTGGGATGGACCCATGAGAAATGGTAGTCCCAATTAACGGGTTAAACCTAGAGAGAGTAATCACCCCACTTGAACCCTAGTTGTTTGGTTTAATTGGCCTACCAATTGGTCTCGAGAGAGTCAATTGGGAAAAATCACTCTCTCTACCGAGAGGTGTGAGAGTGGGTACAATTGTGCAACGGTTATAGCATAAGCCCCAAACATGTCAATCTATCCTTAGTAGCATCTACCCGTTAATTAGCCACCTAGGCAATGCCACGACCCTAGTGCCCTTCTCTATATTAATTACAACTTAGCAATATTCCCGTAGCATAATTTAGCTTCAATCATTAGTCTTATAATAGTAGATATAAAAATCAAAACCAAGGATGTTTGAAGTGATATTAGAAGAACAACTGCAATTCTAGACTAAACAGACAATACAACTCCATTACTAGCTCCCTGTGGAAATTCGATCCCGAACCACTATTCAAGTAAAAGCTGTTGCAACCCGCTCTTCCTACCTTAGTGTAGTGTTGAGTCGGCAGCGATCAACTTTTTGGCGCCGTTGCCCGGGAGCTTACGGTGTTGACTATCTGTTTAGCTCGTTTTGTGTTTTGCTTCTCTTTTCTTCTTGTTTACTAATTTTGTTTGTGTCGATCATTCAGGTACTATGGCTCTCAATGCAAACAACCCTCTTGGCAACGTGAATGCGGGGGAGGAGGTAGATGATCTTGAGCCCGAAGAGGTTCAAGCACCTCAAGTTCCACGTAGAGGACGTCAGGCCAACGCAAATGACAACAATCCTATTCCAGACCCTCCTCCGCCACCGCCAAGAGCAGTCCCAAGAGTTTTACCAAATCAAGGGTACGCGAGTGCCATTGTTCCTCCCCGAATCCGGGCGGGGAACTTTCAAATCACAAATGTTATGTTGACCTTGCTCGAGCAAAGAGGGTATTTTACGGGCGCCTCCGATCAAAATGCATACAAGCACTTGAAGGGGTTCGTACATACATGCTGGGGCAGCAAACAAACAAACGTGTCAGAGGATGCGTTGAGATTGAGGCTTTTCCCGTTTTCTCTTCGGGGTAAAGCATTGGACTGGTTAGAAAGGCTTCTGAATCATTCTATCCACACATGGGATGAATTGGCGGACAAATTTATTGCCAAGTTCTTTTCTCCAAGTCATATGGCGGCTTTTTGGGATGAGATTCTAGCTTTCAAACAAATGCCAACGGAACCTTTGCACGAAATTTGGGAAAGATATAGAACAATGGTGAAGCAGTGCCCTAATAACGACATGACCGAGGCGATGATACAACAAACCTTTTATCGGGGCATCAACACCACGAACCAATGCATTGTGAACCAATTGGCCGGAGGGAACTTTATGAAACTTTCTTACCAAGAGGCATGTGATGTACTTGATAAAATGGCCGACACGTCTTCAGCATGGCAAAGCCGAGCGAATGTGCCCCAAGGTGACCCCACAGTCATCCATTTGCACAAGGAGTTGAACGATCATGGCCAAGCTATTTCCGAACTTACAACAACTATGAATCAATTGGCAAAGGAGCAATTACAACAAGTCCAAAACCCGCGCCAAGTCAATGCAATGGAGAGTGTCTCTATGTTGAAAAGGAGACAAAGAGGGCAACAACAACCTCAAGGTAATGGTGAGCAATTTGACAACAACAATGATGGTGGTGGTTATTCGAATGAGTGCTATGATGATCAAAGTGAGGAATGCCAATATGTCAATAACTACCAAGGAAATAGAGGAAATCAAGGGAATCAACAATGGCGTCCCCAAAGCAATTGGGGCAATCAACAAGGCGGCGGTAATTGGAATAACAATAACCAACAACAAGGCGGTAACAATTGGAACAACAACAATCAGAACAACAATTGGGGTAATCAAGGTAACAATCAAGGCAATTGGAACGGGAACAACAATAATTGGAGCAACAACAATAACAATCAAGGAGGGTGGAATAATGGTGGTAGGGGGCAAGGCTTTCAAAGGCCCCCATGTTCCAACAACCAAACAATCCACCCCCCTTTCAATCCCAAGGTTCTAGTTCTTCCGGAAGTGATATGGGACGGATAGAAATGATGTTCGAGCAGATGATGAAAAAGAACCAATACTCGGATGCACAATTGGCTTCACACAACACATCTATCCGGAACCTAGAAGTGCAAATAGGGCAAATTTCTCAAGCGTTAAATATCCGACCTAAGGGAGCACTACCAAGTGATACGGTAGTGAACCCAAAGGGAGGTAATAATCATGTGATGGCAGTCACAACGAGAAGCGGAAGAGGCGGTGATGTGCAAGCCTCCAATGAAAATCGAGTGGTGAATGATGATGTTGAGCTCCAAGAAGATGTGGATCCTTTGATTGTTGAAGATGTGGTTGAGACAAATGTGAATAAGGAAGTGAGAATAGATATTGATGAGGCCGAGGTGGAAACTCAAGAGGCCGTGAACCCGTCTAGGGAGCACATAATTGATATTCCGGAGCCGGTGGTTCCAAAAGTCAAGGCACCCTTGCCTAGACCACCTCCACCTTATCCTTAGCGGTTAGCAAAGAAAAAAAATGACAATCAGTTCAACAAATTCATAGACATGATGAAAAGCCTTACAATCAACGTGCCTTTGGTGGAGGCACTTGAACAAATGACGGGCTATGCAAAGTTCATGAAGGATTTGGTCACAAAGAAGCGTTCCATGGATTATGAAACAATAAAGATGACGCACCAAGTTAGTGCGATAGTGCATTCTATGGCCCCGAAACTTGAAGACCCAGGAGCTTTTACTATTCCTTGCACTATCGGGAGTGCGGAGTTTGCTAAGGCCCTTTGTGACTTGGGGGCTAGCATTAATTTGATGCCGTATTCAGTCTTTAAGACTTTGGGAATTGGGCAACCTAGGCCAACCTCGATGAGACTTCAAATGGCGGACCGGTCGATGAAGCGGCCTTTGGGTATAATTGACGATGTTCTTGTCCGGGTGGACAAATTCATATTGCCGGCCGACTTTGTCATATTGGATTGTGAAGTGGATTTTGAAGTGCCGATTATTCTTGGGAGACCTTTCCTAGCTACGGGGAAGGCTTTGGTTGATGTTGAAGCAGGTGAATTGGCATTCCGAGTGGGAGATGAGAAGGTGGTATTTCATGTTTGCAAATCAATGAGGCAATGCAATAGCACGGAAGTGTGTTCACTTGTGGACATTGTCACATCTGTGATAGTGGATGACACAAGTTCCATGATGAATGTTGAAGATCCTCTTGAGGCCGTACTTCTTGGCATGAATGTAGACGATGATGCTAGCAGAGTGGAGTGTGTGAATGCATTGCATGGTATGGTTTCATATTCATATGAGCCTAGGAAGTTATCTTTGGATCTTGAAAACCGCAAAACACCACCAACTAAGCCATCTATTGAGAAGCCACCGGTGTTGGAGTTGAAGCCACTTCCTCCACACCTCAGGTATGAATTTTTGGGCTCTAATTCAACTCTTCCAATTATTCTTTCTTCTTGCCTTACTAACTTGCAGGTGGAGGCCACTTTGGAGGTGCTTCAAAGGCAAAAAAGGGCAATAGGATGGACTCTGGCAGACATTAGGGGAACAAGCCCCACATTTTGCATGCATAAGATCATCTTGGAGGAGGATGCAAGGTCGTCCCTTGAACATCAAAGAAGACTCAATGAGGCGATGCAAGAAGTGGTAAAGAAAGAGGTTATCAAGTGGCTTGACGCCGGTGTGGTTTATCCAATCTCTGACAGTTCGTGTACTTCTCCGGTCCAATGTGTGCCAAAGAAAGGAGGGATGATGGTGGTGCCCAATGACAACAATGAGCTTATTCCCACTCGAACCATTACCGGGTGGAGAGTTTGCATGGACTACCGGAAACTCAACAAGGTGACCCGCAAGGATCATTTTCCTTTGCCATTCCTCGACCAAATGCTTGATCGTCTTGCGGGGAGAGCATTCTATTGTTTCTTGGATGGGTACTCGGGCTACAATCAAATTTTAATTGCCCCGGAGGACCAAGAGAAGACTACTTTTACATGCCCCTATGGAACATTTGCTTTCTCCCGGATGCCATTCGGATTGTGCAATGCTCCGGCGACCTTCCAACGTTGCATGATGGCTATTTTCACCGATATGGTGGAGGACATATTGGAGGTCTTTATGGATGACTTTAGTGTGGTTGGTGACTCTTTTGATGCATGCTTGGTGAATTTGGATAGAGTTTTGGCTCGTTGTGAAGAAGCTAACCTAGTTCTCAATTGGGAAAAATGCCATTTTATGGTTGAAGAAGGTATAGTGTTGGGCCACAAGATTTCAAAACATGGGATTGAGGTTGATAAGGCGAAAATTGAGGTGATTTCGAGGCTTCCTCCCCCTACTTCTGTCAAAGGGGTGAGGAGTTTTCTTGGGCATGCCGGGTTCTATCGGCGGTTTATCAAAGACTTCTCGAAGGTTGTGAATCCATTGTGCAAGCTACTAGAGAAAGATGCCAAGTTTGTTTTTGATGAAAAGTGTATGGAGGCTTTTGAACTCTTAAAACACAAGTTGACCACTACCCCTATCATAACTGCACCTAATTGGAGTTTGCCCTTTGAATTAATGTGTGATGCTAGTGATATTGCAGTGGGGGCGGTGTAGGGTCAACGGGTTAACAAAATATTCCATCCCGTGTATTATGCAAGTAAGACTATGAATGAAGCTCAACGGAATTACACGGTGACGGAGAAGGAGTTATTGGCCATTGTATTTGCCATGGAGAAATTTCGGCCCTATCTTATGGGGGCCAAGGTGATTGTGCACACGGACCATGCCGCCCTTAGATATTTGATGACCAAAAAGGATTCCAAAGCAAGATTGATGAGATGGGTGTTACTTCTTCAAGAATTTGACTTAGAAATAGTGGACCGGAGGGGAAGTGAGAACCAAGTTGCGGACCATTTGTCCCGGCTAGAGGAAGAAGGGAGGCCATGTGACGGTCTTGAGATAAATGATGCATTCCCCGACGAGCAACTTCTTTCTGTGTCAATGTGTGACATGCCATGGTTCGCGGACATCGCCAACTTCATTGTGACCGGAACTGTCCCGTGTGAGCTCTCTTCCAACCAAAAGAAGAAACTCAAACGGGATAGTTTGGATTTTTATTGGGATGATCCGTACTTGTTCAAAATTTGCACGGATGGTGTGATTAGAAGATGTGTCCCGGAAGGTGAACAATTGAGCATACTGGAGGCTTGTCACTCCTCCCCCTATGGTGGCCATCATGGAGGGGTGAGGACGGCTTCAAAGATCTTGAGTTGCGGTTTATATTGGCCGACTTTGTTTAAAGATGCTAGTGACTTGGTAAAGAGATGTGATTCATGCCAAAGGGCTGGCAGAATTTCAAAAAGGGATGAGATGCCTCTCAATACGATTCTCGAGGTGGATATTTTTGATGTGTGGGGCATCGATTTCATGGGTCCTTTCTTGAGCTCTTGTGGGAACACTTATATTATCGTGGCGGTGGACTATGTCTCAAAGTGGGTGGAAGCTGTGGCCTTACCCAACAATGAAGCCCGAAGTGTTGTGGCATTCTTGAAAAAGAGTATATTCACAAGGTTTGGTACCCTTCGTGCTATCATTAGTGATGGGGGGTCTCACTTTTGCAACAAGGCTTTCGACTCACTGCTTGCTAAGTATGGAGTAAGTCACAAAGTGACAACCCCCTATCATCCTCGAACTAGTGGTCAAGTGGAAGTGTCCAACTGAGAAATAAAGAGTATCTTGTCCAAGACGGTAAATGCTAATAGGACCGATTGGTCGAAAAAGTTGGATGACGCTTTATGGGCTTACCGGACGGCTTACAAGACCCTAATTGGTATGTCCCCGTACCGGTTGGTGTTTGGGAAAGCTTGCCATCTTCCGGTGGAATTGGAGCACAAAGCTATGTGGGCCTTGAGAAAGTTGAACTTGGAATGGGATGTTGCGGCGAATCTCCATGTTGAGCAACTTAATGAGCTTGATGAGTTTAGATTTCATGCCTACTCCAGCTCGTCCTTGTATAAGGACAAGATGAAGTATCTTCATGACAAATATGCTCGGGGAAAGAAATTCAAGGTTGGTGATATGGTTCTTCTTTTTAACTCCCGGTTGAGGTTATTTTCGGGAAAGGTTAAGTCAAAGTGGAGTGGGCCATTTGAAGTTGTATGCGTGACTCCGTTTGGTGCTCTTGATCTAAAGAACAAGAATGGTGAAGTTTTCCGGGTCAATGGGCATCGCGTCAAGCATTATTTGGGGAAATTTGATGACAGCCACATGGTGGCACTCGTTCATTTGAAGTGATGTGATAGTAACATGCGTCGTGCCGCAACGTTAAATCAGGCGCTTCTTGGGAGGCAACCCATGTCTTTTTCTTTATCTTTGATTTTCTTTGTAGCTTAGGATTTTTGAGCTAATTGTTTGTGAGATGTTGTAGGGATTGTGTTGAAGCAGTGCAAAACAAAGGAAAAACACTGGTAGTCTCTGAAGTTGCCAGTGCGAACCGCGGTGCACTTTTGTGCGGTCCGCGCTTGCATGATTAAAAATGCATGCTCTCTGAAGTTTTCCACCACGGCCGCGGTCAAATTTGTGCACTTTAACGCGGCCGCGTGAGGTTGCCTTCTGAAACTTCGGAATTTGAAACCCAGCGCGGTCCGCGGTCACTTTTGTGCGGCCGTGCTGGTAGGTAAGTGTGGGCCCCCTAGTTCTTCTATAAATAGGGCCTTAGGGTTTCATTTTACCATTTTCGCACTTTGAACACTCAGAGCTCTAGGACACTGTTCATCCCCTTCTAAGACTACTTTTCTGACTTCTTGGACTATTTGCACTCAATCCTCATAAACTCGGTAACATTTCATGCACTTGTGATTAATTAAATTTCTTATTTTCATTTTTTATAGCTTGTTCAGTAGTTTAGCTTCTTCTTTTTATGCAACTGTTAGACTAGGTTGGTTTAAAACTAGGGTAATGCACCAAATCTTGCTTGATTAATGGGTGAACTGAGTAGGGACAAAGTAGGTGTAATAACTTGTACAAGGATGGCAAAATATGCACCCCTAACTTAGTACCCGGAAACCCTAGCTCAGCGCGGTCCGCGGTCATTTTTTGCGCGACCGCGCTGCCCTGACGCGGTCCGCATTACAATTTTGTGCGGACCGCGATGCTTTTGTGATTGAAAGGTGATACGTCGTCCAGCGCGACCGCATTCATGTTTGTACGGTTCGCGCTAACCCACCGCGGCCGCGTTGCATTTTTGTGCGGACCGCGGTGGGAGATTCAGAGAGGGTGTATTTTGGGCCTTTGCCCAACGCGGACCGCGTTACAATTTTGTGCGGTCCATGGTGCCCTTAACGCGGCCGCTGTCAAGTTTGTGCGGTCCGCATTGCTAGGTTCTGCAACCTGTTTCTGCTGCTGTGTACTGATATTGTCTATGCAATCTATTTTGATTCACTTGTTTCACTGCATGTGCTTAAACTAACAATGTTAGATGCTTATCTTTGCAGACAATGGTTAAACAATAGGGNGGTGGACTATGTCTCAAATGGGTGGAAGCTGTGGCTCTGCCCAACAATGAAGCCCGTAGTGTTGTGGCATTCTTGAAAAAGAGTATCTTCACAAGGTTTGGTACCCCTCGTGCTATCATTAGTGATGGGGGGTCGCACTTTTGCAACAAGGCTTTCGACTCATTGCTTGCTAAGTATGGAGTAAATCACAAAGTGACCACCCCCTATCATCCTCAAGCCAGTGGTCAAGTGGAAGTGTCCAACTGAGAAATAAAGAGTATTTGTCCAAGACGGTAAATGCTAATAGGACCGATTGGTCGAAAAAGTTGGATGACGCTTTATGGGCATACCGGACGGCTTACAAGACCCCAATTGGTATGTCCCCGTACCGGTTGGTGTTTGGGAAAGCTTGCCATCTTCCGGTGGAATTGGAGCACAAAGTTATATGGGCCTTGAGAAAGTTGAACTTGGAATGGGATGTTGTGGCGAATCTCCGTGTTGAGCAACTTAATGAGCTTGATGAGTTTAGATTTCATGCCTACTCCAGCTCGTCCATGTATAAGGACAAGATGAAGTATCTTCATGAAAAATATGCTCGGGGGAAGGAATTTAAGGTTGGTGATATGGTTCTTGTTTTCAACTCCCGGTTGAGGTTATTTCCGGGAAAGCTCAAGTCAAAGTGGAGTGGGCCATTTGAAGTTGTATGTGTGACTCCGTTTGGTGCTCTTGATCTCAAGAACAAGAATGGTGAAGTTTTCCGGGTCAATGGGCATCGTGTCAAGCATTATTTGGGAAAGTTTGATGACAGCCACGTGGTGGCACTCATTCATTTGAAGTGATATGATGGTAACATACATCGTGCCGCGATGTTAAATCAGGCGCTTCTTGGGAGGCAACCCATATCTTTTTCTTTCTCTTTGATTTTCTTTGTAGATTAGGATTTTTGAGCTAATTGTTTGTGAGATGTTGCAGGGATTGTATTGAAGCAGCGTAAAACAAAGTGAAAAAAGTGCACAGTATCTGAAGTTGCCAGTGCGGACGCGGTGGGCTTTGTGCGGTCCGCACTGGCATGAGCTGAAGATGTATGCTCTCTGAAGTTTGCTCATGCAGCCGCGGTCATGTTACTGCGGTCCGCGATGGTCTCACGCGGCCGCGTCCCAATTGTGCGGTCAGCATGGGCTGTTTCTTGCAAAGGTTCAAAATTAAACCAAGCGCGGTGCGTGATCATTTTCACGCGGCCGCGCTGGTGGGTAAGCACGGGGCCCCACGGTTATCTATAAATAGGGACCTAAGCCTCATTTTACACTTTTCGCAAATTTGAACGCCTGAGATCTAGATTTCTACTGTTCATCTCTGAGACCGTTCTTGTGTGCTTGCATTAGACTGCGTTCATTCTTCTTATTCCTGGTAACAATTCTCACAATTATCATTAATTAGTGTTTATTTTTAATTTTGTTATCTCCCAGTAGTGTAGCTTCTTTGTTCTTCCGTTTTTTTTCTTGAATTCAATGATTAGGTTAGTTTATATGTTGCTTTTGGATGCTGGGTATGATTTTCATGTTGGGTAATTGAGTAGGGACAACTAGGACTCAAACACTTGAACAAAAATGGACGAATTTGTAAAACCCTAACTCAGTCCCTACGTTAGCCTCAGCGCGGCCCGCGGTCATTTTCTCGCGGTCCGCATGGCCATGACGCGGCCGCACTACTGATGGTGCGGTCCGCGGTGGCCGATTGCTTGAAAAGTTAACCTACTCCAGCGCGGCCGCATCCCTAATTGTGCGGTCCGCGCTGGCTCAGAGAGGTGCTATTTTTGGTGTTTGCTCAGTGCGGCTCGTTGTCGCTTTCACGCGGCCCGCGATGCCTCCCACGCGGCCGCACCCCTGATGGTGCGGTCCGCGGTGACCTGTTCTGAAATGTGTTCTGCAATTTTTCCTGCTGATATTCTGCAATTGTTTTCATCAACTTATACACTGCATGTGCTTCAACTAACAAAGTTAGACATGTTTGCTTGCAGAAAATGGTAAAACAAAGAGGACGAGGTGCCAAACAACCCGGCCGAGGTGACTCCTCCTGGGGAGGAAAAGGGAAACAAACAAAACTCACTCCCCGACCAAAATTGAAAACAAAAAAGCAAGTAGTGAGTGATGACAACCAGTCGGGGAGTGAGTACCTACCTTCTCAGGACATCTCAGCTGACCCAGGGCAAGCCCCCTCAGTCCCAGCTCCACCTACAGCCCAAGCTCCACAAAATGTCCAGTCTGAGTCGTCTGATGGCTCAGCAGCGGGCAGCGGCGAATACTCCACCTCCCCTACAGCTTCAGTATTTGGGGAGAGTGCAGCAGGGGGGACTAATAGTGACGATGAGGTTCCGGACAGTGGGGTGCCCGAGATTGGTGGTATTGAACGAACAAGAAAAGCTTAGGTTTGGGAAGACCGCTTTGTTAGCCAAGTGGCCTTCCACAAATTCAGAGAATTGTGGCCAAAAAGAAAACTGATTGCAGAGAGGAGCATAATCACACAAGACCTATTGCCCATACTCCCCAATGTACACAAGCAATTTCATACCAGAGTAGGGTGGGAGCATTTTAGAGATGACTTGATAGATGCCAACGAGCACATGGTCAAGGAATTTTATTGCAATGTAGCCCATACAAAAAAGGGCTCAATTGCGACCAAAGTGCGAGACAAAAATATAGTGTTTTCTGGGAAGGCGTTCAATGACTATTTGGGTTTTGACTATAAAGACGAGACCCAATACAATGAGAAGTTGGAGATGAAGGAGGAGGTTCGCCTATAGTTGGCTGAGTATTTGGCTCATCCGGGTACTGTTCCGGATTGGATACAGGCGGGGGTGAAGATTTTGAGGAAGAATTTGAACTTCGAAGCTAGAGGGTGGCTTACATTTGTGTGCAACAGGCTTGACCCCACTTCCCATGACCGAACTATCCCACTCCCCCCTGCTGTGCTGATTGCCTCTATCATGGCAGGCTTCCCTATCAATGTGGGGAAAGTGATGTACATGACGATCACTTCGATGGGGGTTGACAGTATTTGGAACTATCCATATCCCAACACTCTCACCATGTATTTCCGGGATGCGAAGGTAAAGAAGAAGTCCTACGATGTGAAAGTTCGCCCAGTGTCCCCGTTCTCATGGTTCAGCATTCAGGGGCCGGACATCCCAAAGGACAAGAAACACAAGGCACCCACCTCTGCCCCGATTGGCCAGTCTGAGGAGCCAGTTGCGGTAGAGTCTGCTGTTGAGCCTTCTACTGAGCTTCCCTCCATTCCAGCTGCCACCATTACTGATGATGTGCCCTCCTCTTCTGCGGGTCCTAGTTCTTCAGCTGGCCCGAAAGTCCCTTCTTCCCGGACCAACCCTCTCACAGCCCATCAGTTGACAAAGACTTTGGCCAGTTTAAACAACTGGATGTCAGCTGCAACATCCAAGTTGTCCACATTGGCAACTTCAGTTGAGGCCTAGTCAGCACCACCCACTGTTCAGATTCCTCAGTCTATTAAGGATACATTGAAGAAGCTCCTGTCCAACCAGGAGAAGATTATGGAGACTCAGGACGCCTTGACTAAGGCAATAGATTCACATGGCAAAGCTCTGAAGGAGCTTGCCAAGGAGCACAAAAAGATGAGAAAGTCAAGTGCGTCTAAGGAGTCGGTGAAGGTGCTTAGAGCGGACGTGGACAAGCTATTGGCAGATCAGATGCCTTTAGACTTGTTATTTGAGGATTCAGCTCCTCCAGCAGCAGCACCAGAGCCACAGCAGGAGCAGGCACCCAAGCCTCCAAGGAAGAAGAGGAAGCTTCCCAGTACAGAGGGTGTAGTGATTGAGCTTGCAGAGACTCAGGAGATTCCCTCCAGTGATGCACCCGATATTCAGCTGGTCCAGGAGCAGGCCCCTGTCCCAGCAGCAGAGCAGCAGCAGGCCGGGAACCAGTCTGAGGTTCCCGCCCATACAGAGGATCAGGGGACCACTGAGGATCCCATGCAGACGGACCAGGCCTAGGGAGCTCTTCTATATCCTTTCATTGACTTTTTGTGCTTATTTGTGTAGTTGGCATTGGGGACAATGCCAACTCTTATTCGTGGGGGTGCGCCCTACTTTTTTTTTTGGATTATCTGGATGACTGTACATATTAGATTCTCATTTTATGTTCTGTTGATTTGAATTTCTAGTTGGTCTGTATATAACTTTACATTTTAGCTACTTTTCTCGTACTTTTTATTCTTTTTTGGTCTGTATATAAAGTTACATTCGGTATATATTCATCCCTCATTGTATATTCTACTCCCCTATTGCACATATTCATTCTGTTTTTCTATTTTCGCAAAATTTTTCTTTTTTTAGCTTCGTAGATAGGCTCGTAGCCTTTCGTTTTATTTTTGGCGTTTTCAATA
>NW_017676353.1:0-723 GCF_001879085.1 Nicotiana attenuata
TATCACCAAGAAGACAAGCTTGAACAATTCCTAACTTATAGATATTAAGATTCTTGTAGTTTAACTAATTAACTAATAAAGTAAAATAGTAAATTAACAACTAACGATACTGAGGGTTAGAGAAAGATTAAGGAGGTCTAGAGTTATGATTTCCCCTATTGTCGGAATCCTTCCGCTATGTCTTCTATAATTTCGCCTAAGTATTCTCTACCGATCATGAGCACTCTTATTGCCGTAAATCTCTCCCGAGTAATTACGACAATTTACTAGACGCACTCTCCCGAGCTACACTAGTTGGCTTTTAATACAGCTCACTTCAGATCGCACCCAAGGCTTCGTTATCCCTATTCCCACCTTTAAACCCTCGGTTATTGATCCCTCATATACTCTGGGAGTGGTGTTGTTCAACAACTACCTAAATATGCACTCTCTCCCGAGTTATGCATACTAAATAGGCACGGCTAATTGAGAGCTCTTCAATCAACCAGAATATAAACGTAGTTTAACAAATAGAGAAAAGCTATGGCTCAATTATATAAAAACATAACAAGAATTTATCCTACAAAAGGTTCTATCAAAACTCTAGATAACAAATTAGCTATTCATAATAGTATGTAAAACTACAATACTAAAAGTCATAACCAACAATGCAAAAAATAGGAAGAGGAAGGAAAAAACTCGTAGAAGAATTCTCCGCCTTGCTCCCAATGTGTTCTTGCCTCC
>NW_017676353.1:2859-44216 GCF_001879085.1 Nicotiana attenuata
ACACAGCTAAAGTAGCATGAAAAATCACCCAGACAATCTCCTCACCCCACGCTTAAAATTGTGCATTGTCCCCAATGCACACCCATACATACAAGAGGGTAAAAGAAACTCCCTGGTAGGCCAAAGGCCGAAGCACTAGCAGTTCATGGGGTACTCAGACTTCTCCCAAGCTTGGTCCTTCGTGTGGGTACCTCACACTTAGTTCCAACCATTTGGTTTGCTGATGCATCCTTCCAATACCTTTGCTTTCCATGCTCCTAGAAAATAAAAAAATTGACACTACAAAAATAATACAATTAAAAAAAATAAAAATAAAAAATAAATAAAAGAAAGCAATAAAGCTGGGTTGCCTCCCAACAAGCGCTTGATTTAACGTCGCGGCACGACGCGAATCACTTTTTGCCTCCACCTCGAGCTTATGAATTGAACCCCCAATTTGGCATCAAGTTTTCGGCTATGCTCCAGGGGTGGAGGAACAAATCTAATTGGTCCAAGCAACCATTGTACTATTCTACACTTCTTGGCTTTTAGATGAGGTATGTAGTCCTGTCTTTCTGGTAAGAAAAATTCCAGAATATAGGCACCTTGTTCTTCATTCCTTGACTTCTCAATCGGCTCGGATGACTCTATTTTCATATCTTCATCCAAGCACAATGTAGAAAAATGTTTGGAGTGAGGAGCGCTCACACACATGAATTTCAAGACTTTCAGCATCCTCAACATCAATGATACTAGAGTCAACAAAATTTGTATCCTCAATGTCCTTGGCTGACTCTAGTCTCACTTCATCAACATTGACCTCTTCAAATTCTGGTTGGCTAGGTTGTTGATGTTCTGCTTTGACCTCCCTAATTAATACCTCAAATTCATGCTCTTCTTGGCTACTATCATCAATATTGGATTGTTGAGCATTAAAAGCTCCAACCACTTGACTCAATTGAGCCTCCAACTTGCGAATAGTTGCCTCTTGCCTTTCTATGTGCAATTGTTTCTCATTGTTTTGTTCCAGAAGATAATTTAGCATATCCTTGATCTCCTTCAGGTCCGCATTCCCAGGTTCTTTGTTCCTATTAACTTCACAAGAAAAGGTGGAACCATCGTAGTAAGGGGTTGGGGGAAAATAAGAAATATAAGCACAACCATGAAGGTGACCATTTTTACCACCACACACATCACACACATTCCACAAATAATATTGAGTTGGTGCACATAACTCGCTCTCAGGAACGTTTTGAAAATTTTGCCACGGGTGGTTTCCTTTACAATATGTATGGAGATCAATAGTAGAATTATCTACACCTAAATTCCCATAATTCCAAGATGTCATGTTTCTCAAATCAACAGTTATAAAAAAAATACCAAGAAAAAACAAAACAAAATAAAAGTTCAAACTTGAACCCTAGCAATATATACAGCTACAACTACACCAGTAGTTCCCCGGCAACGGCGCCAAAATTTGATCACGCCCAACTATGCCTTATAAAAAGGACTAAGCGGTTGCTGCAAATATAATCCGGTTTACAAGTCCGGAGTCGAATCCCACAGAGAACTAAGGTTTAGCTACAGCTGTTCACTATCACCAAGAAGACAAGCTTGAACAATTCCTAACTTATAGATATTAAGATTCTTGTGTTTAACTAATTAACTAATAAATTAAAATAGTAAATTAACAACTAACGATACTGAGGGTTAGAGAAAAGATTAAGGAGGTCTAGAGTTATGATTTCCCCTATTGTCGGAATCCTTCCCGCTATGTCTTCTATAATTTCGCCTAAGTATTCTCTACCGATCATGAGCACTCTTATTGCCGTAAATCTCTCCCGAGTAATTACGACAATTTACTAGACGCACTCTCCCGAGCTACACTAGCTGGCTTTTAATACAGCTCACTTCAGATCGCACCCAAGGCTTCGTTATCCCTAATCCCACCTTTAAACCCTCGGTTATTGATCCCTCATATACTCTGGGAGTGGTGTTGTTCAACAACTACCTAAATATGCACTCTCTCCCGAGTTATGCATACTAAATAGGCACAGCTAATTGAGAGCTCTTCAATCAACCAGAATATAAACGTAGTTGAACAAATAGAGAAAAGCTATGGCTCAATTATATAAAAACATAACAAGAATTTATCCTACAAAAGGTTCTATCAAAACTCTAGATAACAAATTAGCTATTCATAATAGTATGTAAAACTACAATACTAAAAGTCATAACCAACAATGCAAAAAATAGGAAGAGGAAGGAAAAAACTCGTAGAAGAATTCTCCGCCTTGCTCCCAATGTGTTCTTGCCTCCAAGGGTGTTGTCTAACCCTAAAGTAGTGTCTCTCCGCCTCCTTAGGTCTAATTTGTGTCCAAAATATGTCCTCCTCTTGTTCTTGGCCGGCCTCCTTTGTTTAATATAGGGTTTAGGACTTAAAATCCCATGTTTTGCACTTTAGTCCCTGAAATTTTCGCTTCCTGCCGCGGTTTTGCCGCGGTCGCGGTGGAACCGCGGCCAATCATGCCCTCTGATTCTTCAGTTGTCCGCGACCATCTTCTACCGTGGTTCTGCCGCGGCCGCGGCAAAATCGCGGTTTTTCACCCTGTTCCGTTTGGAATTTGGAAAAACGTAAAACATGAAAGTTGTAGCCTTTGAGTTAGCATTCCAACCATATATTTTGGAGCCCAAATGGAGTTCTGAGCAAAAAGTTATGTCTATTTCACTAGACAGTGCGCAATATGCCTCCTCAAGTCTTCGTTCGTACTTAATTATCAAATTTGACCTCCGAACACGATCCCGGCTTTATTCCTTGAGCTTTTACTCAGACTCCAAAGCTTCAAATCACTTAAATTCATTCCATAACATCTATACAGCTCGGAATCACACCTACAAGGCATAAAACACACAATTAGTGCAAAACACTAGTGATTAAAGCGCAAACTCAATTAAAGTGCAGTAAATTCGAGTGTAATAAGCGACTAAAATATGCAATTATAGCCTATCATCAAGTACCGGTATAGGACTATTGCAATCCCAGAATGATGGTACCAAGGCGAATGTGGTGCAAAGGAAAATGTTGGTTAATCTAGGAAACACTTTCAACCTTCTTCCAAATACAACCTCCACTTTCAGCTCTACCCAAAATATTTGCTTAACCATATCTCCTTACCCAACTCCTACTTATACAATCTCTCCACAAATGCCAATAGCCTGGAATCCCAATCAAGCCATGATAATTCCTAATACCCAACTTCCTATAACTACAACTCCATTTGAGGAGGACAAGCAAAACCAACTAGCTGTATGTTCGTACAAGAGACTTGAAAAAGAAACCAAGCAAATTTGCCGCGAAAATTTGGAAAAAGAACTCTGTGATTTGAAGAAAGCCATTGGAGAAGAATTGCAATCAAGAAATTATCAAAGTCTAAGATATGAAGACTTATGCCTGCAGCAGGATGTAGAACTCCCACCAGGATATCAGGTGCCAAAGTTTAATACTTTCAATGGGAAGGGAAATCCCATTGCTCATTTAAAGGACTACTGTAGCAGATTACTTGGTATCGGGCACAATGAGGCAATTCGAATGAAATTATTTATTCAAAGCTTATCGGGACCTGCACTTGTTTGGTACACAAAATAAGATTTTAGCAAATGGCACACGTAGGATAATATGGCTCATGATTTTGTAAAGCAATATGAGTTCAACCTTGGAGTCGATCCAGACATGCATAACCTGTACAAAATAGAGAAAATGTCACATGAAACTTTTCAGGATTATGCAATCCGATGCAGAGTTGAAGCTTCGAAGGTGCACCCTCCTCTATCCGAGAAAGAGTTGATATCAATCTTCATTGACATTCAAAATGGGATATATTATGAAAAGCTGGCTACTGCGAATGTGCGTAATTTCTCAGACTTGATTAGAGTCGGGGACTTCCTAGAAAGCGACATCAAAGAAGGAAAGGTTAGCATGCAAACTATCAATCATGCTTTACAACCAGAGATGCTAGAAAGTTGGAAAGGTAAAGAGAGGGAAAATGCCTCAGTTATCATGACTATGCACCAACTGCAATGCCATCATGATCACCAGCTCTGGCAAAATCATGCCATCTCTAATGCCCATAACATGCATCTCCAGCCTCATCACCAACAAAGCATTCGACATCAATATCGTCAAGCACAAATCGCTTCTCACCGGTCAAAGAAAAGAAAGCCCCGGGACTTCACACCTTTGACTGAATCAATCTCTAGCATATTCGCTCGATTGAATGCCTCGGGAATTATGCAACCAAGAAAAGGAAGAATTTTCGACCCTTTCAAGTATTGTGCTTATCATTCAAACGCTCAAGGTCATGGCACAGAAGAATGCCTAGCATTAAAGCATAAGATTCAGAATATGATTGATGCTAACAAATATCAAGTGCACCTACCAGTTGGAACAAACATCTTAAATGCAACTAGCAGCAACACCAATAATACACCAAGCGTGGTTGGGCATCCGAAGAAGAAATGTCGTCTGGACGAAGGGCAAGACTAGTTTTCCCTATCTTGTTGGCATTATCATTTTGCTACTATCACTCTATGAGTTACTTTATTTTGTAACCATGCCTTATTTTTGTAAATGAACTACGTTCAGACCTGATTCCCATTTAAGAGGGGATACGTAGGCATCCCTATGGGTTCAGTCTCATCATAATAAAAATCCTATTTACCCAAAAATCCAAAATCGGGGCAGATTTCGCAGAAGGATCCTCATCATTCCGCAAAGTAAAAAATGAAATCTCGAGCTACATATTTGTTACAAGCACAACAGCAAATTCCAGAATGCCATGGCAACAAGTTGCAGATTCAAAGCCAAACTTTGACGTTCAATGCAAGGCAACCACTTTATTTTATACTAACAAATTTGCTTTGAGTAATGCAGGGGCATATTTTAGCTATTCTTGAACATTACGTGTTATCGCAAAGCTCAGCGGCAAGTAAAAAGTCGCAAGGTTCATGCAAAGCAAATGATGAAGCCAAGCAAACGCAAATCAAACTTTGAAACTTATAATTTTTCTTTGAGTGCAGGAATTTATTAATAGCAAAACTTCATTTTGAAGCTCCAACAACTGTTAGCATTGCACTAGGAATTTCTTTACTACAAAGGCATTGCATCAAGTTCTCTGGACCGAACCATTCGCTATTGCAAAAGCGTCGTACTAAGCTCTCTGCATTGCACCATCAATATGTGTTGCTTCGAAGAAATTATACCAAGCTCTTTACACCGCACTACGAATTCCAAGACTACAAGTCAAACATCGCACCAAGCTTCTGCACCGCACCAATATTTGAAATTACAAATCAAGAGCCATGCATCTGCCTGATTAATAGGACACAAGGTTGTCCACCTGATAATAGGACATAAGGTAGTCTGCTTGATAATAGGACAAGAGGTAGTCCACCTGATTAATAGGACACAAGGTCGTCCGCCTGATTAATAGGACACAAGGTCGTCCGCCTGATTAATAGGACATGAGGTAGTCCACCTGATAATAGGATATGAGGTTGTCCGCCTGATAATAGGACATAAGGTAGTCCGCCTAATTAATAGGACATGAGGTCGTTCGCCTGATAATAGGACATGAGGTTGTCCACCTGATTATAGGACATAAGGTAGTCCGCCTGATAATAGGACATGAGGTTGTCTGCCTGATTAATAGGATATTAGGTTGTCCGCCTGATTATTTGGACACAAGGTTGTCCACCTGATAATAGGATATTAGGGTTGTCCGCCTGAAAAGCAGGACACTGTAGCACATATTTACATACTTTCCATTAATTTATTTCGAACTAGATGGTCATGTTTTTATGTCATTACTGAAAGGCATCAGTATCATAAGTCATTGCAAAGCACATTTATAAACCGCATATTGGCATAAAGCTACATTTTATCAAATCTTTTTGGCCGACTAGGCCGCATTGTAAATGCCCAAAAGGTGTCATTTTCGTAAGATTACTTTACAGTATACTACCTTTCAATATCTACTCTACTGATGAATTTTCCTTGCAGGAAATATAGTGCAACATGGTGATCAAGCCGAGTTATCGCAAATTGTATCTTGAAACTCATAGTTTTCTTTAAATGCAGGAATTTACTAATAATAAACTTCAGCATGCAAATGATCAAATTATTGGCACCACTCCTTGAATATTTTCCTCTGTAAAGGCGTTGCATCAAGCTCTCTGCACCATGGAAATTCACTACAACAAATCATATCACCAGGAGTTTTGCATCGCCCCATGAATTACCATTACAAAATGGGCACCATATCAAGCTCTTCGCACTGCATCAATCTTTGTAATTGCAAATCAAGCACCACATGTCGGTTTTATCCGCCCTCAAATAGGATATATCAGGTCTATCCGCCCTATAAAATAGGATATATCGGGTCTATCCGCCCTCAAATAGGATATATCGGGTCTATCCGCCCTCAAATAGGATATATCGGGTCTATCCGCCCTCAAACAGGATATATCGGGTCCATTCGCCCTCAAATAGGATATATCGGGTCCATCCACCCTCAAATAGGATATATCCGGTCAATCCACCATCAAATAGGATATTGAAGTTAATCCTTCCTCAAAAGGACATTTAATTTATTTTGATCCAAGAGGTCCCGCTTGCATAAGCATTGCCAAAATATATCTTTCATAAATCATTGCAAATGCATTTATTTTCATAAGCTAAATTTTCATATGGCATTGTGATCATGAAATATATCACCGCAAAATTATATGTTTGCACAATAAATTCGCATTTCTTATGAATTGACGCCTAAATATTATTTTCATAAGATTACTTTTATGGCATATTGCATCTTATTTCCTAACGAATATTTTTAGCATTGTTGAACTTTGTAGGAAATATAGCGCAACATGGAACTATATCTTAGCAGTGAACTGGGGCAATTTGTTAGAGAGAAATATCAAACTCTCCAACAAAGGTTAAGGATCTACTTCGAACTCTGCTCGACTCGACTCTCAAAATTCATAATCAAATTCTTATTTCAATCATGGTACCCAGTGTCTCTATTATTCGACACCGGGGAAGCATTTTAGGATCCGCATCGATAAGTGAGTCCTACTCCAGGGTACCATAAGTCTTGAACTGCATATGACCTGATTCTCGTGAAACCCAAGATATGTAGGCAACTCGAAATCGGAGTTCGGCCGCAATCATTTTTTTTACGTCCCCTTTGTCCCCATTCCAACCTTGACGGTCGGGAAAAAATTGGCTACTAAGTCAATATTCTTTGCCCGAACACTCTTCCATCGTCTCTGGTCAAAGAGGGGCAGCTGTTGACATCCAATTTTGTCCCTCCTTTATTCTATGTTATTTTCTCGAGCTCCTTAATTATTAATAAATTAAATACCATATTTTCACTACTATTTTTATTACAATATTACTACTACTATTATTAGAATTAGCATTATTATCACAATGATTGTTATTATTATTATAACCATTATTATTATTATTATTATTATTATTATTATTATTATTATTATTATTATTATGTAATGTGTTAAAAAATAATGTGTTTAGAGCCCAAGAAAATATTATACTATAATAAGAGATTTTCTACCTAATTTCAAAATCCCATCTGAAATGAATCATTCAAAGGACCTTTCGGCCAACTAATGGGAAGATAAGGCCCATTAGATTTAGTTTTCACAAACCAACACCAGCAGCCCATAAAATACATTCCAAGCAAGTCCAGATCTGCTCGCCCAGCCCAAATCCTAGAGATAGAATTAGGGTTTCTTTTCATTCTCTCATTCTCTCTCAGGCATCAACTCAGCAATGGCGCCCTCTCTCTCTCTTATTCTATTTTTGGCGAAATTCCACTGCTCTTTGTCACAAAATCAGAATGGTCTTGACATATTCGTGCAAGTCTAGCGCTTCTCCATACTGAATCACTTTTTCAAAGCCAAAAGCATGAAGCAAACAGACATTTTTCAAAAATCAAATCTCATTTGCAGAGGTCCCTTTCATGAATGAGGTAAAATCAAAGGTCAATTCATTTTTACCATTTTCTTCATCTCTCTTTACTCTTTGAAACTTCAATTTAAAAATCACGCCCAAGAAACCATAGTCTACTCCTATAAATACTCCTCAACTCTTCAGCCAGAGGAGAGATCTTGGAATCCTAGAAAATAGTTAGAACACGGCAAAACCGAGTCACTAAGCAATTCTCTTTTTTTTTTTTTGTAATCTTTGTCTCTATTTAGTTTGCTAAAACAAGGTTTCGATCTTGTTACGTGGACGGTAGTAGATCTGAAATCTCAAAGTTCCAGTTCACTGTCCCACAAACGGTCAGTTACTCCCAAACTCAAGCTTTGTTTCTTTACTGTTGGTATGTGATGCACAGTGGTTCACTCTGTTAAAATAGAAGAAGTTAAAAGTTTGTTGTGTAGAAATTATGCCATTAGGAATTAACTTTCTAGTTGTATATTAAAATATTTGATCGGTGAATGTTTGACAAAATGCTTATATAAATACATAAGTTTCATTTTCGTGATGTCAATTCGTGAATTTAGATATCACGTTAGGATCATTATGATTGTTGGCACGTTGTTGGTGCACTGTTTAATTGAAAACATGCATGAAGATGTCCCAAACTCTTGAACTGTCAACTTGGAGTTAGTTTGGAATTCTCTTTAAGTTCGCGCCGCATATCATTTAGCAAGTTTAATGATGTGTTCTTTCTTGGTTTCTCTCTGTGGCATAACATGAGTATTTCATATTCTCGACTTGAAACTATATTAAAAATAATGATACTATATTTGAGGAGTTAACCACTGCGTGCTTGAGTTAACTTGTTGAGGTATTTTGTGCATTCAAATAGTAGAAAAAATAATTTTAGGAATGACTAGATGCCATATTTTTCTAGGATTCAACAACTAAAGAGGTAATTAATCTTATATTTTCATGTCACTTTAAAAGAACTTTCAGTATACCATGTAGAGCTCAACTTGTGTGGGATAACAAACATGAAAATGCACTTTAGAAAATAAATATAATAGTTGTCGTTAAGATAACATTCTGTTACATTGATATTGTAGCGAATTTGTTTGTCTCAAATTCAGCCTTTCGCTTAAGAATCTGTCATTTCATTTCAAGTATAAAATCTGATACATGTTTAAGCCTTTCTCTGTTATGGGTGGTGCATTGTATGGAAGATTCTTTAGTCTATAAATAGTTCAAAATTGAATGTGACATTTCTTTCTTTATTCTACTTATTGTCTATATTTACAATTTCAAGAATGGAATTCTCCCCTCTAACTCTTTTATTCTTTCTTTATTTTACATGAACATCGGAGCCGAAGAGTTTTACATTGAGACTCAACGATGCCGCTACCTCGCCAAGATTGCACACCCTCATCCTTTACAACTTTTACACCATCTAGGCAGCAAAAATACAGAAGATAAAATCTTCTGGGGAGCTGACATGGCTCTTAATCTTTTCGTTCTACTTCTTTATATTTTAACTGGTATTGCTGTTGCTATTTTGTTTTTTTTCAGTTGTGCTGAACCTGGACATGTTATGCAGTAAATGCCATTTGGCCATTTACGAAATTGTTGCCTCTAGTTGATAATAAATACACTGACTTTATACAGTACACACAATAGAATGTTTCATCTATGTTAGGAGTTTAAAAGCAGTTAGTTCTCACCACAACGTCCACTTCTTTGCTTTACTTCATGCCTCGACTTTTCTTAATATTTCTAATTTAAATGGATGTTTTCTATCAATGAATTCAAATGAGGGGTCAGGTCACGTTTTTAATAGTGTTTATCCAATTAAATCGAAATACATTTTTTAAAGAAACGAACAAGTCCAAATCAATGTTCTTCAACGTACAAAAATAAATCTTCAAGATGACTTTTTAAATGTGAATTTAATTCTCCTTTTAAAAAGGGCTTTTACATGTACCAGTGAACTCAAATTGAGTATTTCATATTTCACTAATCCCTTTAGAACTTACACTTCGCATCAGCCTTAATTAACTAATTTAAGTCCGGTCGGTTAACCATTCGATATGGATATTAAAGGGTGCCTTAAAAACCTTCCCTTTAGATTAGTTGAACCCTTACCTAGAATCTTTAGTTTAAGTAGACCATTAACAGAGTTGTACTTTAATAAATTTAGGTGTCCTAATTCACCTTAAAATAATTAGGTGGCGACTCTTTAACTTTAATACAATTTGAAATTGCCTATATGTTGTACCTTACTTTAATCAGTTTAAAACAGGGTATAACAATACTGATGCTCCCTGACAGGATCAAATAACGAAGACCGAGAACCCACGCAAGTTAGAACCCGACTGGGCTCCGAAAGATCCAATCTCACAAACTGACTAGCTAAGGCCTGAACATCCATCGCCATAGGCCTCTCCGATGCTGGTAAATAAGCCAAACTCCCCAAACTCTCTGCCCGGCGGCTCAAGGCATCGGCCACCACGTTGGCCTTGCCCGGGTGATACAAAATAGTGCAATCATAGTCCTTCAGCAACTCTAACCACCTCCTTTGGCGCGAATTTAGATCCTTTTGCTCGAACAGGTGTTGCATGCTCTGATGATCAGTATAAATCTCACAAGGCACACCGTACAAATGATGACGCCAGATCTTCAAGGCGTGAACAATGGCAGTTAACTCAAGGTCATGGACCGGGTAATTCTTCTCGTGTACCTTCAACTGTCTGGACGCGCAGGCAATCACCCTACCGCCCTGTATTAATACCGCTCCAGGGCCAATCCTCGAGGCATCACAATAGACAGTATAAGACCCTGAACCTGTAGGCAATATCAAACTGGGGCTGTAGTCAAAGCTGTCTTGAGCTTCTGAAAGCTCGCCTCACACTCTTCTGTCCTCTGGAACGGAGCACCCTTCTGGATCAACCTGGTCATAGGGGCTGCAATCGATGAAAACCCCTCAACAAAACGACGGTAATAACCCGCCAAGCCAAGAAAACTGCGGATCTCTGTAGCTGACGATGTCTGGGCTAACTCTGCACTGTCTCTACCTTCTTCGGATCCACTTGAATTCCCTCACTCGACACCACGTGGCCTAAGAATGCCATGGAATCCAACCAAAACTCACATTTCGAGAACTTAGTATATAACTTCTTTTCTCTCAAGGTCTGAAGCACTGTCCTCAGGTGCTGCTCTTGATCTTCTCGACTCCGGGAATACACCCGAATATCATCAATAATGACAATAACGAACGAGTCAAGATATGGCCGGAACACACTGTGCATCAAATGCATAAAGGCTGCTGGGGCATTGGTCAGCCCAAATGACATAACAAGGAACTCGTAATGACCATACCGAGTCCTGAAAACAGTCTTCGGGATATCTGGCTCCCGAATCTACAACTGATGGTAACCTGAGCACAAGTCAATCTTAGAAAATACTCGTGCACCCTGTAACTGGTCAAACAGATCCTCAATACAAGGCAAAGGATAGCGGTTCTTCACTGTAACTCTGTTCAACTGGCGATAATCAATGCACATACGCATAGAACCATCCTTCTTCTTCACAAGTAAGATAGGAGCACCCCAAGGTGATACACTGGGCCTAATAAAACCCTTATCAAGAAATTCCTGTAACTAATCCTTCAACTCTTTGAACTCAGGAGGAGCCACACGATACGGAGGAATAGAAATAGGCCGAGGGCCCGACAACAGATCAATGCCAAAATCAATATCTCTATCAGGCTGCATGCGTGAAAGATCAGCTGGGAACACACCAGGAAAATCCCCGTACTACTGGGACCGAATCAACTGAAGTGGTATCAATACTGAAATCTCTCACATAAGCTAGATACACGTCACACCCTTTCTCAACCATTCGCTGAGCCTTAAGGAAAGAAGTAACTCTACTGGGAGTGTGATCTAAAGCACCCCTCCACTCAACACGCGGTATACCTGGCATAGCCAGCGTCACGGTTTTGGCGTGACAATCAAGAATGACATAATGGGGCGACAACCATTCCATGCCCAAGATAATATCAAAATCAACCATACTGAGCAACAATAGATCGGCTCTGGTCTCAAAACCACTAAGAGCAACCAAACACGACCGATAAACGCGGTCCACAACAAGAGAATCTCCCACAGGAGTAGAAACATAAACAGAGGAACTTAAAGAATCCCGAGGTACTCCCATTTGCGGAGCAAAATAAGAAGACACATAAGAATAAGTGGAGCCTGGATCGAATAGGACCGATGCATCTTTGTGACAAACCAGTATAATACCTGTGATGACAGAATCGGAGGCAACAGCCTCGGTACGGGCAGGAAGGGCATAGTATCTGACCTGGCCTCCCCTTCTAGGGCGACCTCTACCTCTAGCTGGCTGAGCAGGTAGGGTAGCAACTGGTGCTGTAATCATAGCCTGAGAACTCTGCGGGGCACGCTGCAGCTGAGAAGTCTGTGGAGGTGCACTCCTCCCAAGTCTAGGGCAATCCCTCACCACATGGCATGTGTCACCACACTCAAAAAAACCTCGCGGCCGACGTGGCAGTGGAAACTGTGCGGTACGGGTACTCTGAGACCCCTGAACACTTGAAACACTGTGTTAAGTCTGAGATGCAAACTGAGTTGGCTGACCCACAAAACCTCTACCATGTGGTACTCTTCCTCCAAAATAAGGACCAATGGGTGTCTCCGGTCTACGAGGTCTCCTCGCTTCCCTATACTCTCTCTCCTGACCTCGTCTGTCCTCTACTCGGTGAGAGGCCCTCTCCACCCGCCGGACTGGGACCACAGGCTGTGTCGCCATGACACCTGGAACCTGACCAATGTGACCTCGCTGCTCTGGAGTGGGGACGGCGGGAGTCTGGGTCCCTCCCCCGATCTGTAAAGTAGTTGGTACGACCTGAATCAACCCTGCCTGAACCAGTGTACCAAACATGCTCAAAAACTGTGCTAAGGTCTCCTGAAGTGCTGGAGTAGTAGTAGTAGGCGTATCAGGTGCTTGGGCTCCGGCTAGAGCTGCTGGTGGCTCCTCGATGGCAGCTAGCGCGGGTGCCTGGTCATCTCCAGTAGTACGTAGCCTCATCATCTATGAGAGAATGGAAGACAGAGGTTTAGAATTGGTGATGTCAAGAATCTCGCATGACAGGGAAGTCAAATGAAGTGGAATTTTCCTAACGGTTACATAGCCTCTCGTAGATAAGTACAGACGTCTCCGTACCGATCCACGGGACTCTAATAAACCGGCTTGTGATTTATGACTCCTATGAACCTAGAGCTCTGATACCAACTTGTCACAACCCTAGTTCGCCCTTCGTGAACTGTCGTGATGGCACCTAGTCCATATGACTAGGTAAGCCTAACAAATGCGAAAAATAAACAATTTGCGGAAAAAATAATTGAAACCCAAAATAACCGAATGACGTAGTATTTATGATGCCACTCGGCATATACAATACAACTCTCAAAACTAACAACATTTCCCAAAACCCGGAATCTCATGAAACCACAAGCCTTTGAATGTCTACAAGTTTCTAACTCCAGAATGTCTAACAAAAATAAGTACAGAAGGGCTAAAACTTAAAGAGAGAATAGAAAGGGACTCCTCGGTCTGCGAACGCGGTAGATATACCTCGAAGTCTCTGGGAAAGTCGCCTCGCCTCAAGGGTGATAGGATTGAGTCGAAGTACCTGGATCTTCACATGAAAAAAATGCGCAGAAAGGGCATGAGTATACCACAGTGGTACTCAGTAAGTGCCAAGCCTAACCTCGGTCGGGTAGTGACGAGGAAAGTTAGGGCCCTACTGAGATTAAATGAAATATAAGGTATAAAAATGTAATAAGACAGTATAGTTAAGTGCAACAGTAAGAAATAACATAGAATAGAAGAACAACAACAACTATAACAGAGACAAAATAATCACGGAAAAAAGGGGAGTACAGCTCAACACAGAGATAACAACCGGGGGATCTCCCAGGATACCGTCCTTGTGATGACCCGACCAGTCGTCTCATGAGTTTCCGCTCCGTTTCTCCCATTTTTGCTTCTGTATGCTTCGTTATCCGTGTTTTATGTGGTCGATTTGATTGGTTTGTGGTTGGAGTGGATTTGGTAAGGAAATGAGACACTTAGTCTCTTTTAAGAAGGCTTAAGTTGGAAAAGTCAACCGAATGTTGACTTATGTGCTAGAGGGCTCGGATGTGAGCTCCGGTGGTTCGGTTAGCTTCGGGTGGTGATTTGTGACTTAGGAGTGTGATCGAAAGTGGTTTTGGAGGCCCGGTGTAGAATTAGGCTTGAATTGGCAAAGTTAGTATTTTGGCGAATTCCGGTTGATAGGTGAGATTTTGATCCGAGGGTCGGAATGGGATTCCGAGAGTTGCTATTGCTTCGTTGTGTGATTTGGGACGTGTGTGCAAAATTTCAGGTCATTTAGATGTGGTTTGGTTAGGTTTTTGATCAAAAGTGTGTTTCGGAAGTTTTTAGAAAACTTAGGCTTGAATTCGATGTGAATTGATAGATTTAGTGTTGTTTGAGGTGTTTTGATGATTGGAACAAGTTTGAATGAGGTTTTAGGAGGTGTTGGTGCTTTTGGTTGAGGTCCCGGGGGCCTCAGAGTGGTTTCGGATGGCCAACGGGAAGAGTTTTGGACTTGTGCAATTGCAGATCATATGCTGCTTCTGGTGTTATTCGCACCTGCGGCTTGGGAACCGCAGGTGCGGTGCCGCACGTGCGAGAGGAAGGCCGCAGATGTGAAGTTTGGCCTCGGGAGCAGTTTCCGCAGAAGCGGCCAATGGGGCCGCATCTGCGAAGCCGCAGATGCGGAAATTCTGTCGCAGAAGCGACTTTTGGATTTAAATGAGAAACCGCAGGAGCGGTTGGTTGGACCGCAAATGCGGTACCGCATGTGCGGTAAAAGGGGTCGCAGATGCGAAAACCCCTGGGCAGAAGGTATAAATGGTTCTTCTTCGCGGTTTTTTAAGGGTTTATTCATTTTAACTTCGGACTTAGAGTTTTTGGGCGATTTTGAAGAGAGATTTTAAGAGAACTTCGATAAGGTAAGGATTTCGGACCTAAAACACAATTCTATGGTGATATTTCATGAATTAGGACTGAAAATTAAGGAATTTATGGACTAAAAATGGAGATTTAGGGCTTGAGATTAAGAGAGCCTAAATTGGGGATTTGAGGGGTCAATTGAACTCCGATTCTTGTGTTTTTGATATGTATGAACTCGTGGGGAGATAAGGAATCTAATAATGTTAAAATTTCTGAGTTTTGAGAAGTGGGCCCGGGGCTCGGGGTTTGCTAATTTTGGGTTTTTTGATATTTTTTGATTGTTTTCGCTTGGGTTTTGTTCCCTTAGCCTATTGTGACGTATTCGTTCTGGTTTTGGTCAAATTCGACGCGCGAGGAGGCCGATTTGAGAGGCATGGGCATAGCGAGCTAGAGCCTTAGGCGGTTCGAGGTGAGTAATGAATGTAAATGATGTCCTGAGGGTTTGAAACCCCGGATTTGCACATCGTATTGCTATATTGAGGTGAGACACGCGCTTGATGATGAGCGTGGGGTTGTTTTTCTATTGGGGATTGTGACTTGGTCCGTCCCGAGCGATACTTTTAGCGCATATTTGATTGAAGCTTAATTGATATCATCATTATTTGGATTGTTTGCCATATGTGGGCTTTGTGCCAACTATTTGAACCCTTCGGGGAGTTTTTATCACTATTTCCTCACTTTTTTGATTTACTACCTGAACTCAGTCGTACCGTTTTCTACTGTTTTACAACTCAGCCACTTTTACTCAGTTTTTGAAACTAAAATGATATGTTAAATGATGTTTTGGGCTGAGAACTACTGTTTTACTAATGCCCGAGGGGCTTATATGATGTCTGGACTGAGTATGGCCAAGGGCCATATGTGAGGATACTATGGAATCGGGCTGCGCGCCGCAGCGGTGTTATACTGATATTGATATGAGGTCGAGGGCCTAGATTGGTGCCACGAGATGGCTTGTTATTGCGCTTGGGCCGTAAGGGGCCCCTCCCGGAGTCTGTACACCCCCATTGAGTGCCGTCGACGATAAATATATGGATCGAGCTGCACGCCGTAGCAGGTGCTATAGAGTACCGTTCTATGTGATGATTTTTCTTTTACTGTCTATCACTTGACTGCTTATTTGTTACAGAATTATCATATTTCGTTTTCCATTGGTTTACTGCTTTCATATTACTTGTTTTAAACTGTCGTATATAGATTTCTCTGTGTTTCTCAAGGATTTCTTATTCTCAGTCATTATTTATGTTTATTACTCACTGGGTCGGAGTACTCACATACTCCCTGCACCTTGCGTGCAGATCCAAGTGCATCTAAGGCTGTTGAGGATTTTCAGTCGGGCAGCACATACCCGGGAGTATCGAGGTAGCTGCATGGCGTCCGCAGCCCTGATCTCTCCCTTCTATCCTTTTGTTTTATCCACATTTCCTAGACTGATTATGTAATAGGCTGTTAAACTTGTATTAGAGGCTCAGACTTGTGACACCGGTTCGGGATATGTAGTGGTATTATCATTTGAATTTTCGCATATTTAACTCTTGTTCCAGGCCTTTATTATGGTAATTTAGCATTTTAACTGTGTTAGCTAATAATAAACTTTATAAGAAAATGGGTTGAGGTTATTAGTTGGTCAGGCTTGCCTAGCAGTGTGTTGGGCGCCATCACGACCGGGGTTGGGGTCGTGACAGTCCTGTAGTCCCCAAATATAAATATCCCGTGGATCTCCCGGGTGCAGTCCCATAGTCCAACTCACAAATGCTCGGGGATCTACCGAAAGTCCGATCTGTAGTCCCAAATGTAAATATCCAGTACAAGGGGGAATCTACCGGGTGTAGTCCCGTAGTTCCAAAGTAAATGTGCAGGGAGATCTACCGGAATACAAATCCGTAGTCCCAAAGTAAACATACAGGGGGATCTACCGGGACACCGTCCTGTAGTCCCAAAGTGTCACGACCAAAAACCCACTAAGGGTCGTGATGGCACCGGACACTGCTGTCAGGCAAGCCAACTAAAATACTTAATTAGATTCCAATTTAGACAATTTTGAAAACTCAGATTTTCCTTCTAATTTCATAAGTAAAGAGACAACTGCTTCAATTCAAATTAAATAATAAGCAATTAATACAAAATATTTCAAAACCATCTTTGAACCCGGTGTCACAAGTGCATGAGCAATTTCTAAGAAATAATATAATACAACATCCGTCCGGAATACAGTGGACAGAAAGTAAATACAATATACTGGAAGGGACTATACTAGCTGCGGGCCGCCTCGAATAATGCAACTCACCTAGTCCCCAAATCATTCGTACTGCTATGCCCAGTAGGCCACTAGAGTTACATATACCTATGCAACAAAAATGCACAGAAGTGTAGTATGAGTACGAAAACAACGTGTACACAATGAGTATCCCGTCTAATCTCGAAGAAGTAGAGACGAGATGGTCGACTTCGACACTTGCTAGTGGTCCAATAATGATGTCAATAATTCATTAAATCGTGGACTCTTATAAACATGATTTTTAATCCAATAGGAGGAAACAAGTAAACAATTATTTCTTTTTATAGGAAGTTTCCCAAAATTTCCTTTTCATTATTTATCCAAATATTCTCAAGCAATGAAGAGGCAATAACAACTTTAATAAGTTCAAGGCAGCAATACAAGCATGCGCAAATCATGCCGAGGCGTACGGCCCGCTCCAATAGAAAATAAACTGTGCACTGCCGAGGGTCGAACGGCGCGAACCATAGATGCATCTATTACCCCGCTCACGAACTATCCATGCAACGCGGTCAACATGAAATAAACAATCCCCCTGCTCACTAATTATACGTGCGACGCAGGTACACATAGAAATACATGCTCAGATAGCCAATTAAGAATTTATCGGGGAATATTTATTCAAATAAAAGCCACTTTCTCTTTTAACAATGTAAGAAAAGAAGTTTAATCCTTTTTGAAATTATTTATTAATTCGATGTGGTTTAAGCAATTCGAGCTGTCAATAAGTTTACAATTCATCCATGTATAACATGCTTTTGGGTCCTAGACTACCCAGACAATAGCATAATAGTAGCTACGCACGGACTCTCGTCACCTCGTGCGTACGTAGCCCCCACAAATAGGAGCACATAACCAATTAATTCACCTATGGGGACAATTCCCTCTTACAAGGTTAGAAAGGAGACTCACCTCGCTCCGAAGATCCATAACCGGCATTCCACGCCCTTCTGAAGACTCGAATCGATGCACAACGCTCCAATACTAGCCAATAATTATGTAAACCCATTAATATATGCTAAGGTACTCATTGTAATCCAATTTATAACAATTCCTAACCCCGATCGAAAAGTTGACAAAAACGCCCTCAGGCCCACGTGCCCGGAATCCGAAATTTTTCGAAGATAAAGTTTACCCATAGCCTCACGAACTCAAATATATGATTTTCTCTAAATTCCATACCCAAAATCGTGGTCAAAATCCAAGAATACTACTTTTCTAGGTTTTTCCTCAAACCCCAAGTTTTCTACAAATTCCAATGTCTAAATCCATATATAAACCTTGTATTTAACTCAAAACTAGTAGAAATCACTTACCTCATGCTTGGTGATGAAAATGACACGCCAAAGTTGCTCCAAAATCGGCTCCCATGGAAGAAATGAAGTGAAAATGAGCCAAAACCCGATTTTCAAATAACACTGCCCAGGCGACCCTTCTATGCGATCGCAAACATAGCCCCGCGATCGCATAGGCCAACTATGCTGCCTCCCTAATTCCTTCTGTGCGTTCGCATGCACGCTCCCGCGTTCGCACAGACCAAACGCATCACAGCCTCCAAATGCACACTGTGCGATCGCATAAGCCCCAGCCTTCCTCCTCTGCGATCGCATTGCACCTCTTGCGATCGCATAGGCCAAATTCCAGCTCCCTCAACTCTTGCTATATGTGGCATAGAGTAAAAACCTGCTGCACTTATACCAGAAATCCAGCAATCCTCACAAGGCGAAAATCGATCAGTTGAGCATCCGAAACACGCCCGAGGCCCCCGGGACCTCAACCAAACCTACCAACCAGTCCTAAAACACATTACGGACTTGCTCGAGGCCTCAAATCATATCAAACAACGCTAAAACCATGAATTACACCCCAATTCAAGCTTTATGAACTTTAGAATTTCAAACTTCTACTTTCGATGCTTAAACCTATCAAATCATGTCCGATTGACCTCAAATTTTGCAGATAATTCATATTCGACATTACAGACCCACTCCAACTTCCGGAATCGGATTCCGACCCCGATGTCAAAAAGTCCACTTCCGGTCAAACTTCTCGGAAACCTTCAAATTTCTATCTTTAGCCAAATGACTTCAAAATGACCTACGGACCTCCAAATTCACTTCCGATCGCGCTCCCACCCAAGAATCACCATACGGAGCTACTCCCAGACTCGCAATCCCAAACGGACATTGATAACACCGAAATGCACTTCAAGCCAAACTTATGAAATTTTTTCCAACATGCTAACTTCCTCAATAGGCGCCAAAATGCTCCCGGGTTATCCAAAACCCGAACCGAGCATACGTCCAAGTCCGAAATCATCATACCAACCTGTTGGAACCTTCAATTCCCAATTCCGAGGTCGATTACTCAAAAATCCAATCCTAGTTAATTCTTTCAACTTTAAACTTCCGAAATGAGAATTCTCTTTCCAAATCAACTCCGAACTTCCCGAAATTCAATTCCGACCACGCATACAAGTCATAATACCTGAAATGAAGCTGCTCATGGCCTCAGACTGCTGAACGACGCGCTAGAGCTCAAAACGACCGGTCGGGTCGTTACATTCTCTCCCACTTAAACATACGTTCGTCCTCGAACGTGTTGAGAACTACGCTGAAGTAGTCTGAAATCACTGTTTAACACCTCTTGCACCTTCCCGTGCTACCACAACTCAGTTGAGCACATTATCTCGATCAATTCTGAAGATATTTCTTTTTATTCAAGCAAATAAGCCTTAGAGCCCAATTCCAGCATCCGGAATTCTCTGCCAGGCTTGTTCCAACATACGCTCGCCGTATCAATAACTACACGCAGCACCGAAACATGACTGCATACCTTAGCTGAATTCACAACTTGCACCACTTTACTCAGAGGGCCACAATAACATTCTCTGATCAAATTAATCGAAATTCAACGAATCTGATGCTCTCATTGCACCTCATGACCTACATAGGTCTTACTCTAGTTCTTACAATACTGCCATGACGGAAGTGATGTGTAGAAATTCATAACCGATTGCCGAATCAACAAATCATTGGGTCTATATTCCTGACGATAACCATCACCTCATTCTGAACCAAATAATGGTCTTAGCTCCTTAATATACTTCATATAGTCAAATTGCACTGATCCTAAATCCGATGATCTCGTCTCACCCAGTACGAACTGCTCCGGCAATAAGCCATCCCGGACATAATCAAAAGTCTCATATGATGCCACCATGTGCCAATAGGCAACTAATTCGAATGCGATACAATGAAAACGAACTCTGAAAAGGAATCCAATTACCCCGCTCGCGAATCATACATGCGATGCGGGCACACAGCTAATATGCGCTTTCCTTATAAAAATAGGAAACAAAACACATAAAAACAGATACGGGGAACTGTACTCCGCATCACCCTGTTGCGGCGCGCAACCCGATCCAAACAACATAACCATGGCGGCGTGCCACCCGATCCACCTATAAAACTCACATAAGGAGATACACACCGAGCTAGATTGCTCATTTCAATAAAATGCCGAATATCGGTCACAAGCACGCTAGGTGCATAATACCATCCCTTGGGACACATATAGTGCAATAAGCTGCAAACTCCAGTACAACTAAGGTGCGATATACAATCTGAATCTCAAGAGCCATTTTGCTCATATAACATCATTTCTACGCGGAACCTCAACACATAAGAAATTTACCAAGCCATCTCACAACTCACACGGCGTAATGTATCATTACATGAAATATCTGACAACGAGGTAACACCCTGACTACTCCTCCATAAGGAGCGCATTACTGAATGAACACGTTTGGCATGATATAGAGCCCATATTCACATATAAATCCATCCACAGACCTCAAGCTGATTTTGATCGTACTGAATCAGGCTAATAACCTTTCAAAGGTTTATAACAACTCCCCTTTCTCTCATAACACATAAGAACAACCATCATAACCGGAGTAATCATCCACGATCCACAACTCAATAAACCGAGTGCCCTCCAGGCATAAGTTCTCAAATTAACGATATCACTACAATCTTCATACTTGGTTTAACTCTTCAATCGATCAAGCGGCTACATGCCATACTTATACGACCTCCCCGTGGAACACGCCCCCACGACCTTTCGTAACAGATAACAAGTTTGTATATCCATACCACCGTCCGCACTAACGCTGAAAAGCGATCAAGAATCCATAACCAGGATGCAAAGCCGCCTTCACAAACACCGATTTCGGGTGACGCTGAAAACGATAGCAACTTACTTTAAACATCGAAACTACTTTCCCGCTCATCCGAGCTCGTGACAATCTCGCCAACGCCGAACTACAATCTTGATCCCCACTTCAACTTCCATGCCCCTCACTGCATCCAACACGCCAATATACGATAAAACACGATTTTTCATCATAACTCCGGGACCACCAATCGATTAACACTTCATCATATAAAAACCTTCCACTTAACTCACTCCAGGAGAACCATTGAGGTACACTGGTGAATTCTCATAACTGTAGAATACGCCAAATCTCTAAGTAGTGGTCTTAAGCCACCATAGCCCTTCGGGATCCGCCTACACATAACAGGCCATAGCAGTAGGATACTTCTGAATAACATTGATTACGGCGGCCGACAAGCCTCACATGTACCGCCACAAATCACATGCATGACTTGATCATGCTGAAGGAACTGATCGCTACCACCAATATGACGACTCAACTATGGCTAACCAATCTATCTTCTCTCGATTTACACTGATTTCCTTAGAAATAATAATAACTCCATCCGCACTCACCCCAAGTGACCTTGAATCACGAGACCATACTGTCTCGAATCCCACGAACCATTTCATACCTCCCAATTGCTACCTTACAGGTCAAAACATCCTAGAACATTCTGGGCACCTTCTCATAAGCTGCTACAAAGCTTGATTCTTAACTGTACCTATATGCTCGAAATCATTAGGCACCACACTTTACCCCTTTGAATCTACTAGGACCATTGTTGAGAGCCACCCGCTCTGAGTGGGCCCCAAATATAATCAACTCCATGATTCTTCTAGCGCATGCAAACCCTCTCGACGAAGCACCCGACAGAATCACTTCCCTTGAAACCCGCATCTATACAAGGCATAAATCCTGACTCCTTCCCCAAGTTTGAACATGAGCCAATAAGGCCAACCATGGAATACCTTTTAACAATTTCTTTGCTCAAATTACCATTTATGTTCTTTTCCCGTAGCTAAAATAACCCATCAATATGCCAATAACAAGAAACCTCGCAAGTAGTTAACCATGCAACCCAATCATAGGCGGTGAGACTCTCGCACTTAGCTTGAAGCCACTATTACACAACTCTTGAATTCACCAGGATTCTTTATCACTTATTGACACAACCTTGCGCAATCGACCGCCAAAATTCTCGGAATCTTACTGTAAAACTCCTTTTATACTCTGAGTCATCAACCACATTAGCACGACCGATCTCTTTGTTGCATACCCAATAGAATTCTTCGCAGAAGCTTCGCCAACTATGCGACTGCTAACCTGCTCGCAGGGAATAACCCACCTGAGTCCGAGCTCACTCTCTAGTTGCACAAGTCCATTCACCCCTCGTGGACATCAATTAAATTTGCGGCAACATCCTTCCAATTCAAAGTTATGTTGTATCCTTCTTCTTTTCCAGCAGCTCCTTCCCGTTATATCAATTCTCTTGCCGCATAATAGCCCATGCTCAAAATTAAATCTGTAGACCTCAATCACTAAATCAATAAAATTCCCAAATCGTTCCAACTCTCCTTAAGGTGCGTAGTCAACCTACCACCAAGCCCATATGCAACTCCGCCACTCTCCCACTTTGGGCAAACTCGCTGCTTTAATCAACTACTTGACCTGCGCTTCTTATACCTGGCCTTCTAGAAGTTTTAAACACCGCCTGACACTTCCCACATGTCCTTCCTCATACCTTGCTACTCAATTGTTGCCTTGAATAAAATCTCTCTTCGTAGCACTTGAACCCACAAATCGCTACTAACTTTAAAACTTTCCGAAGATCATCTTTCTCGAGCCATCGACATCAGAAACACTGACTCAATCCTGAACCACCGCACCCCGCGATCTCTGACCGTCACCTCTTCAATACTATTTCACAATGTTTACCCCAATGGCGAATTATAGAGGATCATAACACCGGCGAACTTAGCACGTTCAATTAAGACAACGATACCTTATCATAGAAGGAAACTCCACCACGATCGCAAATACCGAGTCTCATTACTCCACCAGCCCACATCTGACCATTCTTAGTCCGATTGCCTTTCCCCTGCCGGGAATAAAATACTGAATCTCTTGATTCTGCACTGAGTAAACCTCCCTTCAAGTCATTCACTGCCCCCGACACGTAGGCATACGTCCTACCATCATATCAATACTGCGAAACATCGTTCGTCAGCATCATGGCAACTTGTGCCTAGCCTCAGAGCCCTAAGAAGTACCGTTACTGGGCTGAAATAATAAAATATCCTTCTACAAAGCGACGATACTAATCCGATCAGCTATACCGGGAGAAACATCCCGTATCACATCTGTAGTACCATTACGGTTCTTCAATTCTCGATTTATTACAAACGGTTCGCGTCGCGTAAGATTGAGTAGGAATGAATTAAAGGCATACGCCTCCAAGGATCAAATCGCACGATAAGGAATCAAGAAGGGAAGTACTCCTAACGGTCCTGCAGCCTCTCGAGGATAAGTACAGACGTCTCCGTACCGATCCGCGAGACTCTACTAGACTTGCTCATGACTCGTGTGACCCTAGGAACCTAGTGCTCCGATACCATGCTGTCACGACCGAAAATCCACTAAGGGTCGTGATAGCGCCGGACATTGTTGTCAGGCAAGCCAACTAAAATACTTAATTAGATTCCAATTTAGACAATTTTGAAAACCCAGATTTTCCTTCTAATTTCATAAGTAAAGAGACAACTGCTTCAATTCAAATTAAATAAAAAGCAATTAATACAAAATATTTCAAAACCATCCCAGAACCAGGTGTCACAAGTGCATGAGCAATTTCTAAGAAATAATATAATACAACATCCGTCCGGAATACAATGGACAGAAAGTAAATACAATATACTGGAAGGGCCTATACTAGCTGCGGGCCGCCTCGAATAATGCAACTCACCTAGTCCCCAAATCATCCGTGCTGCTACGTCCCGTAGGCCACTAGAGTTACATATACCTATGCAACAAAAATGCACAGAAGTGTAGTATGAGTACGAAAACAACGTGTACTCAATGAGTATCCCGTCTAATCTCGAAGAAGTAGAGACGAGATGGTCGACTTCGACACTTGCTAGTGGTCCAATAATAATGTCAATAATTCATTAAATCGTGGACTCTTATAAACATGATTTTTAATCCAATAGGAGGAAACAAGTAAATAATTATTTCTTTTATAGGAAGTTTCCCAAAATTTCCTTTTCATTATTTATCCAAATATTCTCAAGCCATGAAGAGGCAATAACAACTTTAATAAGTTCAAGGCAGCAATACAAGCATGCGCAAATCATGCCGAGGAGTACGGCCCGCTCCAACAGAAAATAAACTGTGCACTGCCGAGGGTCGAACGGCGCGAACCATAGATGCATCTATTACCCCGCTCGCGAATTATCCATGCGACGCGGTCAACATGAAATAAACAATCCCCCTGCTCGCGAATCATACGTGCGACGTAGGTACACATAGAAATACATGCTCAGATAGCCAATTAAGAATTTATCGGGGAATATTTATTCAAATAAAAGCCACTTTCTCTTTTAACAATGTAAGAAAAGAAGTTTAATACTTTTTGAAATTATTTATTCATTCGATGTGGATTAAGCAATTCGAGCTGTCAATAAGTTTACAATTCATCCAAGTATAGCATGCTTTTGGGTCCTAGACTACCCGGACAATAGCATAATAGTAGCTACGCACAGACTCTCGTCACCTCGTGTGTACGTAGCCTCCACAAATAGGAGCACATAACCAATTAATTCACCTATGGGGACAATTCCCTCTTACAAGGTTAGAAAAGAGACTCACCTTGCTCCGAAGATCCATAACCGGCGTTCCACGCCCTTCCAAAGACTCGAATCGATGCACAACGCTCCAAAACTAGCCAATAATTATGTAAACCCATTAATATATGCTAAGGTACTCATTGTAATCCAATTTATAACAATTTCTAACCCCGATCGAAAAGTTGACAAAAACGCCCTCGGCCCCACGTGCCCGAAATCCGAAATTTTTTGAAGATAAAGTTTACCCATAGCCTCACGAACTCAAATATATGATTTTCTCTATATTCCATACCCTAAATCGTGGTCAAAATCCAACAATACTAGTTTTCTAGGTTTTCCCTCAAACCCCAAGTTTTCTACAAATTACAATGTCTAAATCCATATATAAACCTTATATTTAACTCAAAACCATACCTTATGCTTGGTCATGAAAATGACACGCCAAAGTTGCTCCAAAATCGGCTCCCCTGGAAGAAATGAAGTGAAATTGAGCCAAAATCCGATTTTAAAAGAACACTGCCCAGGCGACCCTTCTATGCGATCACAAACATAGCCCCGGGATCGCATAGGCCAACTCTGCTGCCTCCCTAATTCCTTCTGTGCGTTCGCATGGACGCTCCCGCATTCGCACAGACCAAATGCATAACAACCTCCAAATGCACACTGTGCGATCGCATAAGCCCCAGCCTTCCTCCTCTGCGATCGCATTGCACCTCCTGCGATCGCATAGGCCAAATTCCAGTTCCCTCAACTCTTGCTCTATGCGATCGTAGACCCTCTCTTGCGATCGCATAGAGTAAAAACCTGCTGCACTTATACCAGAAAACCAGCAATCCTCACAAGGCGAAAATCGATCCATTGAGCATCCGAAACACGCCCGAGGCCCCCGAGACCTCAACCAAACCTACCAACCAGTCTTAAAACACATTACGGACTTGCTCGAGGCCTCAAATCATATCAAACAACGCTAAAACCATGAATTACACCCCAATTCAAGCTTTATGAACTTTAGAATTTCATACTTCTACTTTCGATGCTTAAACCTATCAAATCACGTACGATTGACCTCAAATATTGCAGATAAGTCATATTCGACACTACGGACCCACTCCAACTTCCGGAATCGGATTCCGACCCCGATGTCAAAAAGTCCACTTCCGGTCAAACTTCTCAAAAACCTTCAAATTTCTATCTTTAGCCAAATGACTTCAAAATGACATACGGACCTCCGAATTCACTTCCGATCACGCTCCCAACCCCAGAATCACCATACGGAGCTACTCCCAGACTCGGAATCCCAAACGGATATTGATAACACTGAAATGCACTTCAAGCCAAACTTATGAAATTTCTTCCAACATGCTAACTTCCACAATAGGCGCCAAAATGCTCCCGGGTTATCCAAAACCGAACCGGGCATACGCCCAAGTCCGAAATCATCATACGAACTTGCTGGAACCTTCAGATCCCGATTCCGAGGTCGTTTACTCAAAAATCCAATCCTAGTTAATTCTTTAAACTTTAAACTTCCGAAATGAGAATTCTCTTTCCAAATCAACTCCGAACTTCCCGAAATTCAATTTCGACCACGCATAGAAGTCATAATGCCTGAAATGAAGCTGCTCATGGCCTCAGACTGCTGAACGACGCGCTAGAGCTCAAAACGACTGGTCGGGTCGTTACACAAAGTAAACACACAACAACAACACGAAGAATACACAATTCAATTCAAATCTCATACTAAGGTAAAATAGGTACTCCTAGCCTAGCATGTTGTACATAATCCAAATAAGGCAGTTTGAGCATGTAAAGCAATTAAGTCAATTAGACATGCTTCCCTAAGCTAACAACAGGCTTAAATTGCAAGTAGTATAAAACAGGGAGAAGAGACACAATTGAAATTACTTAAAGAAAACGGGATTTTCAACAATTTGCACAAGTACGCACTCCTCACCTCACGTACAAGGCATTTCAAATATCAATAATACCAAATCCTAAGGGGAGGTCCCCCACACAAGGTTAGGCAAGCTACTTACCTCGAACCAGCTCAAAATCAACCCGAAACCACGTCTTTGCCACGAGTACTCGACTCCAAATGGCCCAAATCTATTCAATTCAATTGCATAATGTAAATAACACTTCAAGTAACTGATTCCACAATTAAATTCTAAGCTAATACGCCAAATTAGGTAAAATGACCAAAATGCCCCTCGGGCCCACGTCTCGGAATCGGGTGAAATTTACATTTTCAGAAACCTCGTACTCGCACGAGTCTATACATAACAAGAACACTGAAATCGGAGTTCAATTGACCCCTCAAATACCCATGTTAAGGTCTCTTAATCTCAAGCCCTAATTACCCATTTTTTCCAAATCTTTCACCACTAATTAGGTCTTTAATTACGTATAAACGAGTTATGAAGTCAAAAATGTTACCTCCAAGTGATCCCTCTTTGGTTTCCTCAAAAATCTCCCTCAAAAATTTCAATTCCATTCAAAAATGGTGGAAAAATGAAGAAGGGTCGCAGATGGACTATTTAAATACTGCCCAGATTTAACCCTATGCGATCGCAGAAATACCTATGCGATCGCATAAGACAACTTCCTCAAGCAACGCGATCGCGACCAGCTCTATGCGATCGCATAGACCAATTCCATCACCCCACTACCACACCAAGTCCTTCTACGCGAACGCAAGGGTCCTTATGCGAACGCAATGACCAACAAGCTCACCCTATGCGATCGCACTCCTTCCTCTGCGATCGCAATTCACAAAAATTACCTGGCCTCAACTTACTCTACACGATCGCAGGTGATTTCACGCGATCGCAATGAACAAATCACTGCTGCAAAAATACCAGAAAACCAGCAATCTCCCAAAGATCAAAAGTGCCCGTTTGAGCATCCGAAATACACCCGAGGCCCCCGGGACCTCAACCAAACCTACCAACATATCCCATAACATCATTCAAACTTGTTCCAACCTTCAGAACGCTCAGAACAAGATCAACACACCAATTTAGCATCGGATTCAAGCCTAAGAACTTCAAAAACTCTCAAAATACGCTTTCGATCAAAAAGTCTATCAAACCTCGTCCGAATGACCTGAAATTTTGCACACACGTCACACTCAACGCTACGGAGCTACTCCAACTTCCGGAATTCCATTCCGACCCTCGGATCAAAATCTCACTATCGAACCGGAAACTTCAAAAATTCAACTTCGGCATTCCAAGCCTAAATCAGCTACGGACCTCCAAACATAATCCGAACACGCTCCTAAACCTGAAATCACCCAACGGAGCTAACGGAACCATCGAAATTCCATTCCGAGGTCGTCTTCACACTGTTCCGTCTATGGTCAAATTTCCAAAACATAAGGTCTCACTTAGGGACTAAGTGTCCCAAAACTCTCCCAAAACTCAAAACCGAAAATCCCGGCAAATCACAATAGCATAAGTAAACATGGGAAAATCAGTTAATAGGGGATCAGGGCATAAATTCTTAAAACGACCGGCCGGGTCGTTACATCGATATATTTTCTTATCAAACAAATATATGTAATATCTTTACATATATTATATTCATGATCTCAAAAATACTTTCAAGTATTAGTGTAAGCCTAATTTACATCTTACAAACCTTGAAAAATAATCTTTCACTTAATTTTATGCATATTAACAGATTCTATATCAACAAATTGATTAAAAGGAATAACAAAATGCGAGTTATTCTCAATCATGTATATAATTCTAGATTTTTTTTATATGAGATCATCACATAATAAACATCTATCCTAACATTCATTCATATATATATATATATATATATATATATATATATATATATATATATATATATATATATCATAAATCACAAGAAAAAGTAGAACCCGGATTACTCTGTTTCAACTTTCTTCTTTATCCATAATTTTCAAGTTGATTTTGTCCTCCATGAATATCTTTTTATTTTTTTTTTAATTTCCTTTGACAACAAAATCATATCTTCTTTTTCTCAATTATACTTTGAGAAAATAGGACGATTAGTCACGTCCTTTAGGTCCAAATTGGAGAAAGCCACTTTCTTTCCGAATTACGTCGCTTTGGCAGTATATTTCTAATCACATGTAAAGACTTTTGTATATATGTTCCAGATGTTGTATCCCTTATTCAAAATGCGACATGACACAACATGAAAGATTATTGTTTTAGCAATTTCTTGATTGATCAGTGACTTCACTCGAACCGGCTCCAACAACACTGCACTAAAACATCTTAAAAAGTGTTGTTATGATAGGAAATCTTCTGTGATTGACATCCTACGTAAATGACTTTCTTGATATCGACGAAGACGTGTCATTCTTCTTCTTCATCTCAATGAATATTTCTGGAGAGATTTTAAAGTTCTCCTTCGCAATTCATTTTCCAGTAAAGTGGCTCTATACTGCAACGACCTTTCGTACTTTGCAGAACACCCCCATGGTTTTAAACACTGCCTTTCCCAATTAGTGGAAAATGGAAACAGATTTTGTTATTTTCAATTCTTGAATTCTTATGGATGGAAATTGGCCGTAAACTATCACGACCCAAAATCCAACTAATCGTGATGGCACCTAATCCATCCCGTTAGGTGCCAACTCATCAAGTCCAATACAAATATAACTTACTGAGAAAAAATAAATGATCTCTTATACACCTCTAAAGGATTGGTAGTGCAAATCATGAGCTTCTAAGTATAGAGTTTACAAAGGTGGTATGAAATAAATACATCATCTGTTTGAAATATACATAAACAGAGTTTTGTAGATCTAAGGCTACCATGAACAAGAGGCAGCTACAACAGGGACGCAGGTACACCTTCAAATCCAGCTCCCGCCATGCACAGCAACATCGGCATCCGAAATCTGCACGCAATGAGCAGGAAGTGTAGTATGAGTACAACCGACCCATGTACTCAATAAGTAACAAACTTAACCTTAGGTTAAAAGTAGTGACGAGCTGAAACATAGGTCGGGTCCAACACCAATAACCAACACCAGTTCATAACGATGTAACACAAGTAAATAAAGAAGTAGCTCAGAGATAAAATGCTCACCTTTATCATAGTATTTCCGAAAACAGTTCCGCTTTTAAAGTATATCAGTGAAAACCCAAATCCTTTACCAAAATCGTCAAAAATATGAATAAGTTTGAAAACTATAATTTTTCACAAAAACCTTTAACCAGGTGAATGTTTCAATTTCAGATAGTATGAGGAAAGTACATCTCTATGCCTAAATGTCAAGGTATAGGTAAAAGCAGAATGTCACCAAAACTGGCCAGCAAAGGAAATACATCTCTATGCATGTATCTCAAGTACGCATGTCAAATGTAATGACTTGTGATGAACTCATGTACTCACACTCATAGAGTACTCAATCTCAATGTCTCGCATTATCTCTTACCGTGCTCAATACTCAGCACACTTAGTCACTCAATACTGTACAATACTCGTTGCGGCGTGCAACACGATATATATATATATATATATATATATATATATATATATATATATATATATATATATAGTCAACTACGCTCACTGGGGTGTGCAGGCATCGGAGTGGAACCTACAGCCCAAGCGCTATAATCTGCACAGGCCATTCACGTGCTATAGTATCATGATCATAATCCGCACAGACAACTCACATGCTGCACGCACAACTCACGTGCTAAAGTATCAATATCAGAATCCGCACGGACAACTCACGTGCTATAGTATCAATATACTCACAATCAGGCCCTCGGCCTCACTCAGTCATCAATCTCTCCAGTCTCTCTCTCTTTCAGGCGCACAATGTCATGAAACTAGCCCGAATATGATGATATGATGTATCAATAAATAACTGCAGAGACTGAGATATGATATGCATATGAATGCGTATGACTGAGTATATTGAGAACAGATAACTCGACAGTAGAAATAACCTCAGTGGGTCCCAACAGGATAATCACGTAGCCTAGACATGGTGTCTAACATGGATCACAACTCAATAGCTCAAGTACGTAGAGATTTCATGATTTCAGGTAAGATCAACTAACTACATGGTACCACAATAATAACGAAGTCACGATTCATACGGTGCACGCCTACATGCCCGTTACCTAGCATGTGCGTCACCTCAACACCAATCACATAGCACATAATTCGGGGTTTCATACCCTTAGCACTAAGTTTAGAAGAGTTACTTATCTCAAACCGTGTAATTCTTTACTCCACTATGTTCTTGCCTCGTGAATCGACCTTCGAATGTCTCGAATCTAACCACAATCAATGCGATTCAGTCAATACAATTTATAGAAATTAATTCCATGTGAAAATACTAATTTTCCACAAAAACCCGAAATTTAACTCAAAAATTGCCGTCGGGCCCATGTCTCTGAATCCAACGAAACTCATAAAATCCGACAACCCATTCAATTACGAGTAACTATACTAGTTTCACTCAAATCTGACTTCAAATCCCAAAAATTCATTCTCTGAAATTTCTACAATCTTCCCCAAATTTCCATCTCAAAAATACTAATTGGATAATGAAAATAACGATATATTCATGTATATTAACCAAAACCGAGTTAGAATCACTTACCTCGATGTTTTTCCTTGAAAATCTGCCAAAATCACCTCTCCCCAAGCTCCAATTCGTCAAAAATGGATAATGGGACGAAGTCCCCTCTTTTTATAACTTAAGGTTCTGTCCTAGGCTGCACTTTGGACCTCGATATTAACTTCGGTTTTTGGACCTCTATTTTGGACCACCTCGAGGATGACATCATCATGACCTCGATGATGACATCATCATGGCCTCATGAAGGGAACGAGCATACAGGCATCAGAAAATTCCAGCAGCTGTTTAAGTCCAAATTTTGATCCTTTAACCATCTGAAACTTATCCGAGGCTCTCGGGACCTCAACCAAATACACCACCAAGTCCCAAAACATAATACGAACTTAGTTGAATCCTCAAGTCACATCAAACGATGCTAAAACCATGAATCACACCCCAATTCAAGCTTAATGAAACTAAGAACTTCCAACTTCTATATTCGATGCCTAAACCTATCAAATCAAGTCCGATTGACCTCAAATTTTGCACACAACTCATAAATTATATAACGGAGCTATGAAAATTTTTAGAACTGGATTCCGACCCCGATATCAAAAAGTCAACTCCCTGGTTAAGCTTCCAAGCTTAAATTTCTATTTTAGCCATTTCAAGCCTAATTTAATTACGGACTTCCAAAAAATTTTTCCGGGCACGCTCCTAAGTCTAAAATCACCATACGGAGCTATTGGAATCATCAAAAAATTCCGGGATCGTTTATACATATTTCACCATCCGTCCATTAATTCAACTTAAGCTCCCAAAACAGGAGTTGTTCTTTAAATTAAATTAGGAATCATCTGAAAACAAAAATTTGACCACCCTCGCAAGTCATAATACACAAAATAAAGCTACTCAAGACTTCAAATAGCTGATCGGGATGAGAATGCTCAAAACGACTGGTCGGATCGTCACATAAACAATCGCGCCTTTCCTCAATTTTTATCACGGTAAAATATTTTATCTTGCTTGGAAACAGTATCCACACGGCCAAGGATGGCAAGTTTCATGGCAACAATGGTTTCAAAAGACCTTAGAGCCCGTTTGGCCAAGCTGCCAAAATCTGCTTATTTTGAAAAGTACATTTGAAAAAAAAAAAAAACTGTTTGTGTTTGGCCAATTCATTTAAGAAGTACTTTTTGGAACGTTTGGTAAATAATTTGAGTTTGGCCAATCATTTCAAAAAGTGTTTTTGAGTGTCAAATTACCAAAAAGGATAGTACCAAGGTCGTATAATTCTTTTAAACATAAAAATGAACTTAAATATTTATCATAAGAGACTTTTATTATTTTTTTATTTTATTTAATTAAAATATAAAACATATAGTAAAAAAACATATTAAAGATTTAAATAAATTTTACATATATAGTTATACTAAAGTATATGATATTATCTAGTATAATTACTTTTTTTATATGATGATTTGAATCATTAAAATAACATCATTCAGTATAAATTAATAACATCATTCAGTATAAACTAGAAGTCTATCCACAAATTACTAATATTGATAATCCATCATGAATAATAAGTAAAGTCGCTCACACATAATAATACTTCTCAACAATTTCATCTCTACTTCTATCACACAGCGCTTCAATATTAGTAGAAGACTTGCCTCGCATTTTTAAAGGAATATCAGGAGGCTGATCTCCTTCATCAATCTCTGTAGTAATGTCTTCATTAGCATAATAGTTGAATTCTTTATCGATAAAAGAATGTTGTTGGATGAAATTATATTTAGCCATGGTAGTTGTAACTAGATGATTTTGAGTGTCAAACTTGAAAGATGACATTGAGCGTAAAATAAAAATAATTTTAAATATATAAAAATAAAAATAGTTAAGTATGTTTAAATTCTAATTCAAAAAGAGTAACTAATTATTAACAAAACATAATATATAATTTATTTATTTTTTAAAAATTTAAATTCAAAAAGAAACTAATTATTATCTAACCTTACTAACTTTGTCCTAAAATGCCAAGTGGCCTATTGTGAGGCTGCCACTTGACTAAATATGGATGCATTTTCTTCTTCTTTTAATAATACATAGATAGATTATGCAATGCAATTGTAAATTTATTACCTATTTGTAGGTCATTTTCACAAATTAGATTTGATAACTATTCTAAAGGTTCGGGAACTAATAGCATATAATAGACGAAATTATAAATAATTATTTCTAGGAAGATAATTGATAATCCAAAGAAGATGCAGATAATTTGCTTTAGTGTGGAAAAAGAAGAAGATAATTTTGAAAGTTACGAGACATTACAAAGAAAAGATCAAAAACAAGAAAAGTCAATAAAATTTTTGAAAAGTTACAATATGATTCATACATATGATATCTTTAATTTTAATAGGATGGTAAAAACTAGAAACAAAAATGAAAAGAAAAAACTTAAATTAGTAAGGGATAATTTGGAAAATATAAATTTATGGTGAGGATAGTTTTGTCTTGAATAAATTAATTAAGCTAGGCTCTTAATCTCACAAATTGAACCGCAAGTAATGAATGTGCCTTTCGCTCGATTTGATTTATTCGTCATGTCGCTGTCTTAGAAATTCTTTCACAGTGATGTTCACAATAAAGAAAATTTATTCCACACAACTAAATTTTCCTTAATATAATCTTCTTTCTTCTTCATACAAAAAAACTCTTCTTGTTTAGTCTTTAACAAACACAGAAAAAGAAAATAAAAATAATAAATTTCTTAAGCTTGTTAGTTGACTGTGTTCAAGAATAGAAAAACAGAAGACGTTAGCTTAAGAAAACAGAAACAGAAAATTCCGAGCCCACAAGTTTTTTGCGTGTCCTTAAGGAATTTAACTCACTCACGGTTGCACAAGGTTATTAGAAACGGAATTGTTTCGCCAAAGAAATAAATTTTTGGATAATATTAGAATTTGAGATGAAAAATCGGGTTACTGATAATCAAGAGACCAAAATAATAATAGGCTTTCTGAGAATAATAATAAAGCAGTAAGCAAAAGTTCTTATTTCAGTATGAGGTAAGTCATGTCCTTTTTCCAATACAATTTCCTCCTTTTATAGTTGATTCTAGGTAAAGGAAATAAATCTAAGCTTTAATGAGACAATTATGGACAATAAATGACATTAAATGAGCCGTTACACAATCATTCCTATTAAATACCAATTTTCTAACGTATCAGGTATTTAATACTGAATTTGGACTCCTTTTTGTCTTCAGATTCATGTCTTCAATGCCTTTCGACCCGCTGGCTTTAAATGACTTCGAATTGGTACGAGACTCGTGTCTAAACTGCTTCTCGTGCCTATTTCATTTCTTCTTCCCGTACCTGTCATTTCCCGTACCTTTTTCCCAACTGTTACGCTTTGACCACTTGTCCAGTCCACGTGTCATGCCACGTCATCTTCAATATAAATTCAACTTTTTTCCCAATACAGATAGTCCCCCCACTTTCCATTTATTTATCAATTAAATAATTGGAAAGTGGACCTTCGTAAAAAAGGAATTTTTGCCATAATCAATGCGTATGACAATATTGTCGTCTCAATTGTCTTTTCCATTTAATGTTTTGCCCATGTGTCACCTTCTGATTGATTCTGCTATTTTACACCCTTTTTCAAAGCTTCGTTAATCCCACTTTTCATGAAGTGATAGTTGCCTTTATTATAGGCTTTCCATCATTACTCTTCTAAGTTTGACGGTTGCCATCATATACATACTTAACCTTTTCTTCCTTTGTCCTCTTCTCCATAAATCTTTAGCAAACGTTTTCCTTCTTTACTTTTGCTCTCCTTCGATTCATCTTTGCTCAACAATGGCGTCTCCAAACCCTACCCTAAAAGAGTTCCAATTTTAGACAAATTCCCCAATGCTCCTGTTAGACATAGAAGAGACAGAGGAGGCAGACTTCGTACAGGGTTAGAATCTACTCGAGGCGGTTCTTCTGGCTCTTCTTCTAGGAGTTCTATTCTGAAAACTCCTTCTTCTAAAGGTAAAGAAATTTCTGATTCTTCTAGGGAACCTTTAGTTGATGAAATCGTACCAAATGATTTATCTTTTGTAAGTGATAGACAATCTCTTCAAAAGCAAGTTGCTAGTTTAGAAAAAACTGATACTTATCCTACATTAGTGACCGAACTTACAATCCCTACCATCAGAGGAGACTGTAACTGGAAAAATAGTCTTCGAATGTCAATTCCTTCCATGAATCAAAGAATTTCTTCTTTTAGGATCGGGTACTCTTTTGTTTATACTTACCCTTTTACTTTGGGTTTTAATCCCCCAATTGACCCAGTCATCCTCGATTTTTGTCGTTTCTTTAATATTTGTTTGGCCCAAGTTGGCCCTTTAGTATGGAGAGCGGTGGCTTGTTTGAGATATCTTTCTACCAAAGCCACTGTTGATTTCACCTTTTCTCACCTTATCCATTTATACCATCCTAATTTAATACGTCATGGAGTGTTTACCTTAACCGCGAGAAGCAAGAAGGTTTTGGTGAGCACAGAAGATGACAATGATCGTGGATGGTACGCCCGTTACATTGCTGTGCGTACGGTGGATTTACTTGGTGAAACAAATATTCCCTTCCCTGAGAAGTGGAATTTTGCACGTAAGTTTTTTTTTTTTTTTTAAACCGTATCTGTTTTTGAGAATTTCGATTCTTTTTCTGACTTCGTCTCTTTTTGGTTTTTTGTAGCAACCATGGGAGATGTGGAACCTGTTCCCAACTTTCGTGGTTGGGTAGATTCAATTTTGAAGATTGCTCCTAAGGACCAAAGAACTTGGAAATCAATCTCTGCTTTACATGGCTGGAGAGTTAAAATGCATGGTATCATTTTTTTTTACATACTTTTCTTTTTGCATATTAAATATTTTTTCCTTATTGTTGATTGTGTATCCTTCTTTTAATCAGGATTCGGTAACAAAGGAATGACAGCTGATGTTGCTAAGGCCATCCGCATGTCTGGTAATGCTGCACTTGACTTGGACAAGGCTCGAACCTTACTTCAAAAAAGGAAAACTCTAGGAGAAGGTTCCAAGAATGAAGATGAGGAAGGTACCTTGTTAATAGCTAGGCCACGAATTAGGAGACGAGTCATTAACGATGATGAGATTGAAGATACTCCTGCTCAAACTTCGACCACCGAGCCTGTTTTGATTCCTTCAGACGAGGATACCCTGCCAAGAGACACAAATGAATCAACTCAGCATCTCTTTACTAGTGGTTTTGAGAGTGACGGACTCGGACCTGTTTTTGATGAAGTTCCTCTTTCTTCATTCACACCTACTTCATCCATTCCTTTGCCAACTGTATGTGTTTCCTTGTCAGCATTGACCACTTACGCAAGGGAGTTAGCTCAAAACTTAACTCATGCTCAAAATGACTTAAGGATTTCTTCTGACAAAATTCGTGCCTTGGAAAGTTCCCATGCCTCTCTTGAAGCTTCCTTAGATTCTCACTTAGCCGAGCACCAAATAATGAAAAATGACCTTGCTATGTGGGAAGAAGAATATAAGGCTTTGGAGAAGGAATATAATGCTCTTGAAGAAAATTTCAACATAGACATGAGTTGGGCTTTTCTAAATTCTCGACGTGATGCTTTGATGGAGGCTACACAAGAAAACTTTGACTTGCAATCTGAGTTGGCCAAAGTCATAGACACTATCGAAAAAGGTCAACAACCTGCTGATACTCCTTCTCCGGTACTTGGAAATATTGACACCCCCTCTCCAGCACTTGAAGCTCCTGGAACAGAAGAGTGTTTGAACTCCGAAGCAGTCACTGAGGTACTTGAAGTTATAACTCCAGCTTCCGAAGTTGAAACTTCTATGACACAGTCTATGGAAATTGAAGTTCCTGTGACTGTTACTTCCCTCGTTGATGTTATCTCTCCAAGCTCAACTGAAATCGCTTCTATTGATGTTTCGTCAGAAGTTGTAACCGCACCTGTTATTGCTTCAGAAAGTGATGCTACAACTTTTAATGATTGTTAATGTTATCCCTTGGCAATTTTGAAGGGATCTTTTGGTGAAGTCCCCAGTTACCATAATGGGGCACTTGTAAGATAAATATTTTGGTGACTAAGTTTTTCCTCAGTCTTTTTATGTTAAGAAGTTTTATGAGTAGTTCTTTATATTCTATTCTTGCCTTCTTACTTATTTAGGACTTATGGAATAGCTTAGCACTTTTATCCTTTGAAAATGCTTTATGATTCTTCTCATGGAATATCAACATGAGGTTTATAAAAGAGGGCCCTTTTACTTTATAGACACTTAATGAAGAAGACGTCTCAACTTCATAATGGTGTTATAATACGATGAAAGAAATAGGAATACACATGTTTTGTATGCTACAACTTCGACAAGTTTTTATTTATGAACTTGAACAAGCATTTACATGTATTAAAGTACATCTATAACTTTCTCGCAACTGTTTTCCTTGTAACAGATTTATATGAAAGAAGAACAATAGATACGAGGTTTTTCTTTATAACCCGTTTTAGTACATAGTCCCAACCCCATCTTTAGGAAGGGTTTGAGAGGTGACTCTATTGTTCTCATGGTAAAGAATACTATGATGTATGCTTATGCTTGGATTACATAAACTCTGCTCGACACTTGTCTCTTGATTTGCGCACCTATTTTCCGCACGTATCCGTTCTGTGTTTATTGTACAGCCCCCAAGTGTTTGAGCTGTGAAATATGAAGCCTCAAGCACTTGTTTTTCCTCTTAACTTGGTCCTTTTCCTGAAACAGAAAAATTTGCGGGACTCGGAGGTTCGATTAGAGATGAAGACTGCCTAACCCGTGTATTTTTCCATCAGATTAATTGTAACCCTGGGCTGGGAATTTAAGAATATTCCCTTTTGCCGTACAGGTCGTGACTCATCATTTGGCACGAGTTAGGGTTTTTGCCTAGCATCTAAAATCGTTAGTAAAATTGTTAATAATTAAAAAATATTTAACATAGAGATACCTGACCGTGAATACTTTTCTCAAAAATAGTATCTTTTTAGATGGACAGCATTCCAATGTGAGGGTAATAGCTTGCCATCCATTGTCTCCAACTCGTATGCTCCTTTTCCCGCAATGTTACGAACTCTGTAAGGTCCTTCCCATGTTGGACTCAGCTTTCCTGAATTAGCAGTACGTGTAGATTGGAACACCTTTTTAAGCACGAAGTCCCCAATTTTGAAGAATCTGAGGCGTGCTTTCCTGTTATAGTATCGTTCCATTACTTGCTTTTGTGCCGCCATTCTTATTAGTGTAGTTTCTCTTCTTCCTTCTAACAAATCAAGATTCACCCGCATCTCTACATCATTTGATTCCTCCGATGCTTGAACGTACCGTGTGCTTGGCGTTCTCCTATCCTCTACTGGAATCAAAGCCTCCGCACCATAAACCCATGAAAATGGGGTTCTCCGTGCTTGTTTTTGGCGTGATCGATAAGCCCATAATACATCCACGGTAATATTTAGGCCAATTACCTTTCGAATCTTGAATCTTTTCTTCAAGTTGTTAATGATAACCTTATTCGGGACTCAGCTTGTCCATTTCCCACTGGAATGATATGGTGTAGAATGTTATATCTTTTAAATCTGCAACACTTTTTCGAAAAATTCTTTGTAGATATTGGGTCCTATTGAATGTGGTCCATTATTCACAAACGATTTCCCTTGGTACTCCAAACGAACATATATATGTTTCTCCAAATGAAGTCTTTAACTTTCTTTCTCCCGCACCTGTTTAAACCTCTGCTTCATACACCATTTAGTGAAGTAAAAATCTGTAAGCACAAGTAGGAAATTTTAACCTGACCTTTATCTAGTGGTAAAGGGACCTACATATCCCATTTCCCCATCTTCATAAAGGCCACGGATGGCAATGACAGGATGGAGTAACTTCAGCTCAGCGTCTTATGCTATATTAATATGTCCGTATCTTTGAATTTCACCACATTTAGACACGAAATCATCTAGCTTCTCTTCCATCTGTGGGGCCAATAATTCCTGCTCGAATCAATGTTTTCACCAGGACCTCCCACCAGCAGTGACTTCCGCAATGTCCTTCTGTACTTACCTCTCACATATTTCTGTTTGAGTAAGGTCGAGACACCTGCTACGGAGCCACCAAACATCTTCGATAAAGATTCCCTTGATGTTAAATAATAAACTGGCAGCTTTATTTTCCGAAGTGCATGCAGCTTTTGCTTTGTCACGATAGTGTACGGTTACCATGCTGTAAAAAAGCAATAATTTCATTTCTCCAATCCAGTAAATGATTAAAATTTACCTTATTTTCTTATCGGTTCGAGGACGGAATGAAACAGATGCTACGAATTGAAGTATTTGAATTCATTTGCCACGTCTGCTGCAGACGCGAGATTAGATATGCATCTGCTTCTGCATTCTCGCTCTTGGGATCTGCATTACCTCCAAGTTTAGAATTGGTTATTAATTCCCGTACTTTGTCCAGATATTCTAGCATTCGAGTTCTCCCTGCTGTTAAAAGTCCCCAGTATTTGATTAACGACAATGTTGAGATCGCTCTTGATTATAATCTGGGTTATGCCAAGTTCGCGTTGCCAGTTCTTAAACCTAGCAATTACAGCCTCATGACTCTGCTTATTGTTAGTCATAGGAATGACATTTTTCATTAGCTTGTCTAATAGTTCACCTGTAGGAGGTACGAACTATTTCCCCTAGGCCTGCACCTTTTACATTTAGGCAAGAACCATCAGCAAATAAATCCAAGTCCCCTGAGATTTGCCACCAATTTAAAAACTTGTAACTTCTTTTTCTGCTTCCTTGAATCATTCCCTGACTAAAATCAGCTATGAAATCGGCTAATACTTGAGAATTTTATCTGAGTTCTAGATTTGTTATGATTTCATATTCGCTTAACTGCTATGGCCCATTTCTGCTAACCTTCCTGATAACTCATGTTTTATGCAAAATGTTTCGTAATGGAAAAGCAGTAACCACGGACAATAGGATGGAGATGGAAAAATAAGTCTCAATTTTCTACGATGCCATGATCAAACCAAAGTGCTAACTTTTCTTAGTTGCGGTATCGTGTTTCAGCATTACTAACAGAGATTTACTTACATAATAACATAGCAGATTGTTTACCTTTGGTCCCTTCGAACTAAAGACAGCACTTACTGCAACTTCTGATACAGCCAAATAAATGAGCAACTTTTCACCTCCTTCGGTTTTGCTAGCAGCGGCAGGGTTTGACAAATAAGCTTTCAAATATTTCTGAGAGCCAGCTGACAATCTTCATTCTATTCAAATGATCTACTCTCTCTCTT
>NW_017676353.1:44303-46603 GCF_001879085.1 Nicotiana attenuata
TCTTTCTTACTTGTAAGGATATCAGGAATTTCTTCTATTGCTTTGATCTGAGAAGGATTCACTTCAATGCCACGGTTAGAAACAAGAAAACCCAAAAATTTACCTGAGGCAACTCCAAATGCACATTTTTCTGGGTTGAGTTTCATATTAAATTTTTGCAAAATTCCAAATGTGACAGATAAATGAGAAATATGATCATTAGAATGTTGGGTCTTGACGAGCATATCGTCTATATATACCTCCATAGTTTTTCCTAAATGTTCTTGGAACATTTTAGTGACCAACCTTTGATAGGTTGCTCCAGCATTCTTGAGACCAAAGGGCATTACTTTGTAACAGTAAGTCCCCCTGTCTGTGATGAAAGAAGTTTTGTTTTCATCACCGAGGTCCATTTTTATTTGGTTGTACCCCGAATATGCATCTAAGAAACTTAAAAGTTCATGCCTTGCAGTTGCATCAATTAACTGATCTATATGAGGTAGAGGGAAGGAATCTTTTGGACAGGCTTTGTTAAGATCGGTATAATCTACACAAACCCGCCATTTACCGTTTTTCTTAGGTACGACGACCGTATTAGCCAACCAATCAGGATACTTTACCTCACAAATTGACCCAATTTTTAATAGCTTTTGGACCTCCTCTTGAATCACCTGGTTTTTGAAAGCTCCTTGCTTTCTTTTCTTTTGTTTAACGGGTATGCAAGATGGGTCTTCATTTAGTTTGTGAGTCATTACATCCGGTGGTATTCCTGTCATATCAGCATGGGACCAAGCAAAACAATCCACGTTAGCTTTTAAGAATTCAATTAACATACCTCGCGTATCTGAGCTTAAGTTGGCTCCCACATAAACCTTTCGTTCAGGCCATTGTTCAAATAGTATCACAGGCTCGAGCTCCTCAATTGTTGTTTTGATGTTTTCATTCTCTTCAGGCTCTTGAATCATATCAGGTCTCAAGTCTATATCTGTCTTTCCTCGTGCCGTTGTGGTTTGGTCTATGTCTTCTTCAACTTTATTTACAGCACTCGTATCTGTTACCATATTAATACTCCTAGCTGTATGTTGTTCCCCTCGAATTTGACAGATTCCCCATGGTGATAGGAATTTCATTACTTGATGTAGAGTTGATGGGACAGCGTCCATATCATGAATCCACGGTCTCCCCATGATTATATTATATGCCATCTCCATATCTACTACCTGAAATTTGGTATCTTTCACAACACCCTCTGCAAAAGTTGTTAGAATTACCTCTCCTTTAGTTACAACACTGGAATTATCGAATCCTGTTAGAATATGCGCCTTTGGAATCATCTTATCCTCCGCTTGCATTTCACGTAGTACCCTTAATAAGATGATGTTTGCAGAACTTCCTGGATCAATCAAAACTCTTTTTATATTAGTATCATGTACAAGTAAAGATATTACCAGCGCGTCGTTGTGGGGGGTGACCACTCCTTCTGTGTCTGCATCATCAAAAGTGATACTTTCATCTTCTAAGGTTTGACGCACTCGTTTCCCGTGCGTGATTGTGACTTTGGAGACTTTATTTGAAGCTGTGTATGTTACTCCATAAATATCTTCTCCCCCACTTATAACATTCACGGTTCTCTTGGGTGACGGGGGTTTTGGCGGCTCTTGCCTGTTTTTCATGTAGGCCTGCTTTCCTTTCTCACTAAACAACTCAGTGAGATAACCTTGTTTCAATAGATGATCCACTTCACTTTGTAAGAATCTACATTCTGAAGTTTTATGCCCGTGATCATTATGAAATTCGCACCAATGATCTGGATTGCGCTTGCTCGGATTCGATCGCATCTCCTTCGGCCACCGTACTTTATCTCCCATGCTCCTTAAAATAGCTACGAGCTCGGAGGTAGTGACATTGAAATTATATCCACCAAATCTCGCCTTCAAACTTCCATCATCATCTCGTGCCCCGCGTATGTTTCGAACATATGCAAACCTCGATGAGGAGCCTGACTCCCTGTTTCTTGATTTTTGATCATATCGTTGATTATCCTGTTTTATTCGTGAATCTTTTCCTGCAGGACCCATATATCATTTCCGATAGTTCATGGACTTCTCTGGTGCAATGCGTCCCGAAAAAAGGGGGGGCATGACTGTTGTTACCAATGACAAGAACGAGTTGATTCCTACAAGAACGGTGACCAGGTGGAGAGTGTGTATGGAGTACCGCAAGCTCAAATAAAGTCAACAAGGAAATATCATTTCCCACTTCCCTTCCTTGATCAAATGCTTGATAGGTTGGTCGGTCGTGCTTTCTATTGCTTTCTCGAT
>NW_017676354.1:0-36151 GCF_001879085.1 Nicotiana attenuata
AGTTTATCAGACTAGGTTACTATTTTTTGTTATCTTAGGAGAAAAATTCATCAGACTAAGATTGTGATCCTAGGAGAAAATTCATCAGACTAGGTTTTCTATCTTAGGAGAAAAATTCATCAGACTAAGATTGTGATCCTAGGAGAAAGTTCATCAGACTAGGTTTCTATTTTTTTGTTATCTTAGGAGAAAGAGTCATCAGACTAAGATTTTGATCCTAGGAGAAAGATTCATCAGACTAAGATTTCTATTTGGAGAAAAATCCATCAGACTAAGACTTTTCATCCTAGGAGGAACAAATGTGAATAGCAATGGCAGCATTTTATGCACGCTAACAAGACAGGCAAGGGCGAAGATTTGAGAAACTTCCCTTTTGTCGGCTCTCCTCTTCTTCCTTTTCTTTTCTTTCTTTTTTCTTTTTTTTCTTATTGTTGAACCAACTTTCTTGCACTGCTTTGTTCCTGTTTCAAACAAAGAAAACTTGTGAGTTTAAAATGTGGTGGTTAGTTTGTGGCCTTGAACTTTGAGGTTGGCTGCTTCTGCATTTGCCAAGATGACTGATTTCCACTCGAAAACCTTGCTTGTTCCCGATATCTTCTACTTGTTGCATTGCATGAACTGGCATCCCCCAACCCTTATGTCTCATATGAATCCCCAAAGCACGTCTATTGCTCCCACTTCGCGTCCATGATGTTCTTTCTTTATTTAATCACTGGCTTCGGCCTTGAGGTCTGTTGCTCCTTCATTTTGGTTTCCATTCGACGACCTTGCTCATTCCTTGACTAACCACTTCCTTTGTAAGCCTTGACCCGGAAAACACTTCTTCTCGTTCAGGCCCAATACCCTTTATCTGTTGCACCGCTCGTACTGACATTTACCAAACCTTTGTGTTTCACCTGGACTCCCAAGCATATTAATTGTTATCAACTCAGCGCGCATGTTGTTCTTTCCTGATTTGAAGCAATGGCCTTGGCCTCGAGATGTATTGCTCCTTCACTTGCCATACTCCAACAATAACTTTGATTTCTGCTTGGAATACCTCGCTTTTCACTGGTTTACCACCCTTTTTGTCAATCTTTTCATAGAAAATACCTTTGATCCGTTCACCTTAGCCCTCATTCTGTTGCATCGTCTATGAATTGATACATACCCAACCTTCGTATTTTAAACGAATCCCAAAGCATGTTAACTGTTACCAACTCAGTGTGTTTGTTGTTCATTCCTGACTTAACGCTTTGATGTGTTCACCAGATCCCATTTTGTTCAATTGGAAAGCTTGGTGGCAGATTTTGAAGTCATTTCTCACTTGTTTTGACCACACAGACTCAAGAGGAGGAAGTAAATGAAACAAAAGGAACATAGTGAAGGACAAAGGAAAGAGATGATTCCTAACAAGAAAACTACGAGGTAGAAACCTATCAGGTGTGGATACCAACTCTAATGACCATGACATGCACCTGTAGATATTTTGTCAAGCAAAATCTGATGTTCAGCTCTTGTTGTACCTTTTCACCATGAAACTGGGCTTCAATGCTCCGCTTATCCAATCTGATTCACAATCCTTATTCGACTTGTAGTACCCGAAGGGTTTTCACCATCAAGCCTCTATCATTTCGTTCTTTCTCTCAACTTATAGTTGCCTCAAGGTGCCCGTGAAGGTTCTCACCAATAAGACTCTCTCAGTTTTGATTTCTCTCAACTCACTTTGCCTTATGGTGCCCGTGAGGGCATTTATCATGAAGACTCTCTCATTCTTCATTTCCCTTGTTTGGACCGGAGTGTTGCCCCTGATATGGTTCACCTCTACTCGCTTGACTCGGCATCTCTCGAAGATTGATCAGAAGGTCTTTCTTTGGACCGTAATGCAGGCTTTTGGACAGGGTTAGGAAGAAAGGGTATCAAAGGCTCAAAACAATTCAACATGGGCTCAAAATTACAACTTTCAGAATCAGATTTCCCACAACTTCTGCTCCAGTTTCCTCCTTGGGGACTTTGGACTTTTATTTCGGTGTGACTGAACCTTAGAGAGAGGCTGCCGACGTACCCTTTCGGGATCAAGTCAAACGTATCAGGTCATAGAAATTACTTTGTTGTTGTGATTTTTCTTTTCTTTTTCTTCCTCTTTCTCTTCTTTTCTTTTATTTCTTCCTTTTCTCTTTTTGTTCTTTTTTTCCTTCTTTTTCTCTTTCTTCTCTTTTTCTTCTTTTTTTCTTTTCTTCTTTCGTTTTTCTTCTCTCTCTTTTCATTCTTTTCCTTTTCTCTTTTTCCTTTATTTATCTATCACGCTTGCGTTTTTGATCTTTGATACTGATTCTGAAAGAGGGGTATGAAAGAAAACCAATAACGCTCAAAGGGGTAACGAAGGATAAAGTGTTTAGATAGCAGAACAAAATGCCTTCGTCATTCCAATCTTCAAAGCATGCCAAATACAAACAACACAATTAAACAAACCAAAGAAATCATACATAATATCTTCTGACTACATCAGGATTGATAACCACATTTGCATTCTACATCTGTTAAATACAAAGCACCACTGGACAACACTCGTTACCACAAACTTCCCTGCCAATTTGGGACAAACCTGCCTTTAGCTTCAACCTGATGCGGCAGGATGCGTTTTAATACTGTTTCTTTATATTCTACCTTCCCCAGTTTCACATGGTTCGGGCTTCAAATGATCTCAAAATGTCCAAATTTATTCTTATTTCCATCAAGTGTCCCTATCATCTTCGAAATGGTTTCATCGCTTTATTACTAAACTGTCTTTTAGAACCAGGCTGAGAATTATGCGTGCATGTCATATCACCAGAACCAGCATGAAAAGAATTGTAAAAGGAGAAGAAAACTAAACAAAATGACTAGAAATGGCAGGAAACAGAGAATTGCATTAGACTGACGGTGAAAGGGTTTAAACAACAGAACAAACAAGCAAACCTAGACAGCACTAAACAAGCTACTACGTCTAAACAAACACGGCAAAGTGAAAAGATAGAAGGGTTTGAGTCACAAGACAATATCCGGATTACAACCCTGAAATAACCCGGACAACAGAAATGACAACAAAATAAACCACCAAAACTCCACTCCGGCTGACCAAGAAATGGAGCGTCTTCCCAATTACCAAGATTGACATCTTAACCACTGAGTTTCGCATCAATGTTGCTGGGGCCTTCACCAATTTCAATATTATTGACTTCATTCAACAAGTTTCCGAGAGGGTTCTCATACTCCCTGTCACCATGGATCTTCCCCACAAAATGTGCATTATTAGGTGCAAATAAAGGCTTCTGCGCAATGTTCTGGGTGGCACTATCCTGGACCGCAATTATCTCTTCCTGAATCATTCTTTCTATCTCTCTTTTCAAATCCCGGCAACTTTCGACATCGTGCCCCTGGACATTGGAATGGTATTCACACCTTTTAGAAGGGCCAAAGCCTCTTGCACACTTTTCCACATGATTCGGAGGAATGGGTGCAATCAGGTTATATTGCTTTAGTTTCTCAAATAAGTTTGCATATGACTTTCCCAAGGGGGTGAAAGTTTCCTGCTTCTGTGCCCTCTCTTGCTTGAAAGTTTGGCTGGCCCGCAAACCTGCTCCAGGGGGATTCTTGTAGGCTTTTGGGGGTGGGTAGGTGTTTTGAGTTGGGTAAGCATTTTGTGGTGTGGGTGCGCGCCACTGCGCATGGGTAGGATGTTGGGGGTATGTTTGGGCATGGTAGACAGAGAAGTGGGGATAGTGTTGTGGTGGGCTATATGGAGTGTGGGGTAGGTTTGGGGATGGGGTCGCGGTTGGTGATATATGGTGATGGACCTCTGGACCAAGCTCTCGATTCCACTACTGCAACCTCTTCTTTCTTCTTCTTTCCCAATACTCCCCCATTGCCGCTCTGGATAGCCTGAGTAGTTGCTTTGATTGCTGAATAGCTCATAATCTTGTTAGACTTGAGACCCTCTTCCACCATACTTCCCATTTTCACGACCCCGTTGAAAGTTTTTCCCACTGTTGACACCAGATGACCATAATAGGTTGGTTCCAAAGCCTGTAGGAAATAATCAACCATCTCGGTCTCTTTCATTGGGAGGATCGACTCTTGCCGCCTGCTCTCTCCACCGAAAACCATATTCTCTGAAGCTTTCTCCGGGCTTCTTCTCAATTTTAGTTAGTGACGGACGGTCCGGGACAATTTCGAGATTGTACTGAAAATGACATGCAAATGCTTAGGCCAGGTCGTCCCAAGTGTACCATCGAGCGCGATCCTGTCGTGTGTACCACTCCCAAGCTGCTCCACTTAGACTTTGACTAAAGTAAGCCATCAATAACTCGTCCCTTCCTCCAGCTCCTCTCATCTTGCTGCAGAACCCCCTTAAGTGGGCCACCGGATCACCATGGCGATCATATAGGTCAAACTTGGGCAGCTTGAATCCTGCTGGCAACTGGACATCAGGAAACAAGCACAAATCCTTGTAGGCCACACTCACTTGACCTCCGAGACCCTGCATATTTCTGAATGACTGTTCTAAGCTCTTGACCTTTCGTATCATCTCCTCCTGCTCAGGGTTTTTGGGAGGCTTCTCTTCTTCAGCTGAGAGATCAAAACGAGGAGTGTAGGAACATGGTTCTGATGGTTTGAAGGTGGGTTCGGGTGGGTAATATTGGTTAGCATGGGTTTGGAACAAAGGTTCGCTAGAGGATCTGTGTAATGCGTCAGGTGGAGGAGCCACAAACACAGGGGTAGCTGGTGGTGGAGGGCATGGAATTTGTTTGGGTGGTGGAGGTGGTGGTGTTTGAGAGGTGGTTCCGTAGTACTGCTGGTAAGTAGGGAAAGCAGGAGATGAGTTCACTGTGGGAGGATCTTGAGGCTGCGCTAGTGGTGGGAGGTAGGTGGGGTTAGCAGGATAGGCTGGTGGTGGATGTCCCTTCGACCAGGCCTGGTACATCTCGGCCATTTGTTGCTTCAGTTTATACATCTCCTCCTTCATTGCATTAACGTCCACTACTTCCTCCTCTCTAGACGGGTCGACAATGCTTGCTTCCAACTCCTGGTTGACCATATTTGACTTATCCTTAGAGAGGGTGTTGTAGGAATGGGTTGCCAGAATGCCAGTCAACTTAACCACCTGCCTGGACTCATCATCAACAACAACTTTGTTAGCAGTTAGAGCGTTAACAGATAGATAACCGCACATTTGGGGAATGAATGCACCTAAGCAGTTAACCATTTCTATTATGACTTCGCTTGGTTGCATGCGTCATCTCGGCTTTCATTTTTCTTTATTTCCAATTGCACACTTTCTCTTCTCTTTTCTCTTGTTTTTTTTCTTTTTCTTTTTCTTCTTTTCACTCTTGTCTTTGTCTTCTCTTGTTCCTATTCTCTCCCTTTCTCGATTTTTCCTTTTCTTTCTTGTTTTTCACCTCTTTCCTTTCGCTTTTCTCTCTTATTTTTCCCTCATTTTTTTCTTTTGCCTTGGTTTTTCCTTGTTCCTGTTCGCTCCTTTCCTCAAAAATTATTTTTCCGCTCTTTTCTTTCGTTTGCTCCCTTTTATTTTCTCTTGTTTGCCTTTGTTTGGTTTCTTATTTTCTTTTTGTTTTTCTTTTTCCCTCTTTTGTTTTTCTTTCCTTTCTTGTTTTTCACTTTTTTTTTAGTTACGGTCGAATCCTATGGAGAATGCCTACGTATCACGACCCTGCGTGAATCAGACAGAGTGTAGTTCTGCAACTAAACGAAAAAATAAGGAAATAAATTTTGGGATTTTTTCAAATTTTCAAAAAGTTCGATTACAAAGCTACTAGATTACTTATTTTTCTTGACAAGAAAACTACAAAAGCAGACTCAAAATAACAAAATACAGACTCGATGCTTAAAAACTAGATCAAGAGTACATCAAAGCTTCACATCCTGGGGCCCGCGGGGCATCATTCGGCATCGCCGCGGGCCTGCACGCAAGACTGAGAAGGTTTCAATGTCAACTGTAGGCTACTTAAAGAAAGCTGGCCATGTAATGACTTATTTTGACTTAAGAACAAGAAAAGTGGCTATGTTTCAAATATATTTATTTTGAGAAAACAAAGACCCGGTTTTGCAAATACGGCCTTTCAGCACTTCCGAAAGGGAGATTTTAAGGCTGTGCCCGCAAACCATGTAAAAATAACTCGGGGTGGCTGTTCTTGCAAAAACGGCCTTCCGGTGTCCTTTTAGGGACATTCGGCTTATTTTAGACAAGAATGGCATCACCCGACTTATTTATGACAAAAATTAAAATTTGACATTTTTGGCTATTTTTGCAAAAAGGGAGGTTGGACCCGATGAGGGTTGCCTACGTATCTCACATCCGGTGAGAATCAAACCGGCATAGTTCGGTCGATTTGCCAAAATCAAAACTATTTTGAACAACAATTTCCTTTCTATTTTTTTTTCATTTTTCAAAAATCCGGCAGCATTTCTGTACTATTTGGGCACTTGGTTTTTCACAATAAATGGTCACCCTCACTTAGTCCTAATACTGCTTATTTTCATAATTCACTCATTTAGACAAGCCGGTCAACATGCAAGGCCGAGCAAATAAATGCGCAAGTAGCACGTAAGATGCATCAGGATGGTCAACTTATTTCAGGTCACCTGTCCTAGACGGACCCAACCCCTGTGTTGAGTCCCCTAAGTCAAATGCACATGATGCAAACAAGCGTCCTACTAGGGATCCGGCATGAGTTTTTTGTTCTTCTAGGTTTAACCCTAGGTTTATTGGTCTAGACCTGGCTTACCCGAGCGGACAACTCGAGCCGAGGGGGAGGCAGCGTACCGGGGATACAGAAGCTCTGCCGGCTTTGCAACTTATCCAAACCTCGTTCTAAATGGGAAAAGACTCTAAACAGAAGAGAAGCTACACGAAGTGCACCCTTCTCCATGATGTAGAAGACTCAGAGAGAGGAAGGGATTCGCAACAGTTTATATATACAATTCAATCAAATATCAAAGCGGTAAAACAATTAGCACACAAGGCATGAAACATGTAGGAAAATCAGATAAAGCCAAATATAACAATTTAACTGAGCTCGAATTCTGAACCCTGAACAAAAAGTTCTGGGTTCTTGTCCCTAGCAGAGTCGCCAGAGCTGTCACACCTCCTTTTTCGCTTACTACACCCCGCGAAGGGCATAATAAAAGGAGTTTTTCCAATTAAAGGACAATCGAAACGGGATTCGTTTTTTAAAGAAGTTCAGAGTCGCCACTTGGGAGATTTATGGTGTCCCAAGTCACCGGTTTGAATCCCGAATCGAGGAAAGGGTTTGACTCTGTAATAACAGTCGCGAACCAGAAATCCGAGTAAGGAATTCTGTTAATCCAGGAGAAGGGGTTAGGCACTCCCGAATTCCGTGGTTCTAGCACGGTCGCTCAACTGCTATATTTGGCTAACGTCTGATTTTAATACATGTCATCCTATAGTGCAATTTTAAAATTGTTTAACCGCTTTTAATTGAAATTTTTTAAGAAAGTGAACGTCGTTTGAAAACGTGTTTTTGGATCACGTCACATGAAATGCACCCGTATCCTCGACACATTTTTATTCAACGTTTTGGGATTTGGATTTGGGTTGCATAAAATGCACACCCGTATTTAGGAAAGTAAGATTATTAAAAAGCGCGCCTAAAGCGACTTACGTGTTATTATCTTTGCGGGAGGCCGTGAAAATTCGCTAAACGGCACGTCCCGAATTCTAAGTATTTTAATATAAGCATTTAATGAGGGCCCCGCAATTTATATGTTTTGTGCGGCGAGGCTCATCTCATTTTTATTTAAGGTCCATTCTAGAGCAAACTATAATTTTCTGTTTAATTTTGTCTCTAAAGAATCCTAATTAATCAATTTTATCAGTTGCTATTATTTAAAATGATCAAGGAGTTTGGGCTTCAAGTTCAAGTCCACATTAGAACAAGAGACGGGCCTCTTAGTTCAAACATGCCACTTAACGAGAAAGTCCAAATTAACTTCATCTTCAGTATCGCCATATTAACCTCATCTTTAATATTCATTTAGGACCAAATCTCTAAATCACTAGGATGCCAGACGTAATGGGGCTGCCTTAAACTTAAAGAATTTGGATAGCACTCAGGCCCAAGGGGCCTAAACATTCCAACAAACGCCAGTTGCAAGCACGGAATTCAGGATCGAATCCCTGAAGACAAACAGAACATTGATTCACTCATGGACCGTTCCAATCATTAAAGAGGTATCTCTGATTTCAAAGCATAAGCAGTACCCTGATTTAAACATTTGAACGAAACTTTTCACATGTAGATGTCATATTACTTTGATATTTAGAACTAGTGCAAGAGAAAATATTAACAATTCTTGAATCAACACTTTGACACCCAAAACCAAACTATCAACAACCAGCCTCTAGAAAACAGTAATTGGAATTGAAATAATGACCACCCAAGCTACATGTTGTGCTTAACGTGTTCATTTGATAATCACATACTTAAACTAAAACCTGCACAAACATCTAACTATAAAATCATGCTTCCTCTTTTAATTTCTAACTAGTAATTTCAGCATGAAATGAAAATGTAAAATATAACAAGATGAGAATCAGAACTATGTTCAACCATGGCTATAGCTAAACACCTAACAAATATGCTATGAAGTACTCTACTCTATCATTCACCTATGGTTACCAAGTTTCACAAAGGAACTACCAAACAAGCAACAAACAAGGTTTCTGAGGCTCACATAAGCCTCTTTAATTCTCATGGCTACAGCACACAAAATATCCCATGTCCAAATGATTTTCGAATCCCTTTTATATAAACCATTTAGATCGAAATGCTACTGGAGTTGTTAAGCCTTTGAAAGGAATTGAACAATGAGAAAAATTAAGTTAAACATCTACACATAATGCAAACTAAACTGAATACACAAAGTGATTAATTTCAAATGTGCAGAAACATCATTTAAATAGTTGCTCAATTACAAATCTCAATTCGACTAAACCAGCTTCATGTCCAAACAGGCTCATTCATTCGAAGATGAGGTGAATACCTGGAAGTTGAAAAGGAAGAGAAGAGTAAGGATCAGTCAAGCAATAACAGCAGGTGTTTCAGCAACAAGATTAACCCAGAAATGACCAAGGAATAACCACTTTGCACCAGATTTGAAACCAACACAATGTCAACAAAACCCAACAATCAAAATCCACCTAAAATGAACCAAAGACTCGATTATCAAGCTGATTCATCTCATTTCAAACTTCAGTTGTTCAGAACTTGTTTCAGAATAGAGATCCTTAGGAATTTCAGAAAAATTTCAATGAAACAGTGAAAATTCTTTGTAGTTCTTAGCTGCCTATGATTCTCTATTTTTAGCTCTCCAGTTCTTCTTTCCGGTCCCCCCCCCCCCTTGAAAGGCAAGTTAATGTCCCTTTATAGGTAAAGAAAGTAGGGTAAAACAACAAGTTTCAGCTTTGCACTATTGCCCTTTTTGAATTTTCGTTTCTGCCTAGGTGCCCCCCAATTATTGACTTGCTACCCAAGTTAAACTACCCAAAAATCTAAAATTTTGCTAAAACCCCTGCTAGAAGCTTCTTGTTTCTGTTGCTAAAAGATTCCGTCATTAGTTTCCCCAAATTACCCCTGAACAAGCCTGCTAATTACCGTATCCTATCAGCCCAGCCTGGGTTCAATTGTACCCCAAAGGCTTAACTTAGATTGATTATGGCGAGACCTGGGCTGAACCCTTTCCTTTGGCCCAAGTCCAAGCCTGCCAATCATGAGAGCTCAGAAACCGATTGGATTCTCAACACGGCCCCAAAAATTAAAACAAATGAAACTTAAACCAACGCTAATTAACCAGTCAACTAAACTATTTATCAGGAAGGATTACATAAAAACAAGACGATAACAGAGGACATGAGCTAAAATCTTAGAAAGAGGAAGTGAAGAAGTGGGGACAAATATGCAAGCACACACGGACATGCCAGAGATAGAAGAAAGAGAAAAACGGGGCGGAGGAACAGAAAACAAACGAGAAAGAAAGCAGAGATTTACCGATTTAGACTCGAACTCATCGGACAACTCTGATTCCACCCCAAAATGGTGTAACTCGCCCGTTCTTTGGTAAGAATACAAGATTAACACTACTCTAAGATGACACAGGCTTTTGACACTCAAAGAAGACGTGGAGGAGTGATTTTGCATGCATAACTCTAATTGGCTTCTAAAACTCGAACCCTTGCTTTTGAAATTCGCCGAGTTCCGGCCTCGTTCGAAAAGAACTAGCCTGGGATTTGAAAAGAGGAGGGGTGTGATGGTTATTTGGTGTTTGTTTGGGTGAAGTTGGAGCTTTGTGGTATGTCACAATGGTGAATCTAGGGTTTCAGGGTGAAGGGGATGAAGTACTGGGGTGTTTGGAAGAGACGAAGGGTCTCTGAATACTTCGGACATATTAATGGGAGATAGGGGTTTAGTTCCCAACCGTTGGATCACACAAGATCAATGGCTGGGATTTTGTTGGGTGAAGCGGCGTCGTTTCTGGTGAGGGGGGGTCCCGACCGGGTCAGGGGTGTAATACTGGGCCAAATTTGGACGGGTTTTTTAGCCAAATGTTTGGTCCTGAGGAATTTCAATTAAAAATGGCCCAAACAGACTTATCTTTCAATTTCTATTTTTTTTTCTTTCCATTTCTTTTCAAATTCAAATCTTTTTTCTTTCTTTTCAAATTAAAAATAAAACCTACATTAATTCTAAACCAAAATTATCCTACCAAATTAGATTAATGTTCAAAATAATATTTACAACAACTAATTAACTACCAAATTAAAAGAAAACTGCAAGATTCGAAGCTAAATGCCAAAATGAGTTATTTTTTGTGATTTTTTATTTTTGTAACACAACTAAATTACTAACTAATTTTAAAATGCCAAATTAAATCCTAAATGCAAATGCAACATATTTTTTTGTATTTTTCATGAATTAAATAAAATAAACATGCACAAACAAATGCAAACAATTAACAGAAAATACCACGAAAATCCACAAAATTGCAAGTAATGAAAAGAAATTATTTTGTTTTGAATTTATGGGAGTAATTCATATAGGGCAAAAATCACGTGCTCATACTAACCTTAATTGGATGTTAGACTCACTTCTTCCCTTATTTGAAACTCAATCCGAGTTATTTATGGGAATAATTCCCTAATTGTCTGCCCTGTCAACCTTAATTGATTATTTGATTGCTTTCCTTACTTTATTTACAATATTAAGCTGCCTTGCCTTATTTACTTTACACTACTCGACTCCTATAAGTACAGGACTCTGTTTCAAACACACACACACACACACAGACCTAAGGAAAAACACTTAAAAATTCTTGCTCTCTCTCTCTCTCTCTCTCTCTCTATTGCAACCTACTCGTCTACTTGTTCTATTCNTCTCTCTCTCTCTCTCTCTCTATTGCAACCTACTGCTACTTGTCTATTGCACTATCTAGTCGGCTGGAAGCCAAGACTAGATCTTGGATCCTATTTACTTCACTCTCCTACTGCAAATTTCCAACCGGTATGCCTCTGTTACTGCTATTCAATTAAACTATGTGTTTCCTGTTATCAGTATGACTATTTTTTAGATCTATATGCTCTATGTTTATGGCTATGCAGTTAGACTATATGTTTCCTGCTATTCAATTAAACTTAGGTGTTCCCCTGTAGTCAGCATGTCTACTTCTGTTCAATCTATGTGTTTACTAGCATGTCTACTTCTGTTCAATCTATGTGTTTACTAGCATGTCTACTTCTGTTCTATCCAATTCATATGTTTACTGCAATAGCATGTCTACTTATGTTTGATTAAACCTATGTGTGTCTTGCTTTCAGCCTGTTTACTTTTGTTTCAATTAGACCTACGTGCTTCTGCTTTTAGCAGGTCTGCATGCTTGCCCATATCTAAATTAGATCTATGTCTGTCTACTTCCCCACTGGCATGTTCCTTCTGTCCTGTTCTAAAGGCTCACCTCTCGTAGACTCCTGACCAACATTGCTCCCAATCCCTTCTACCCCTTTTGTATGTGATTGTTTGATTAATCCCAGCATGATATGTCTTTGTGTTTACTCACCTAGTTACAGCTAAACTAAGTGATCTTGTTTCTGAATGTTGTTTGTTTGCTGGACCCTTTGCTTAAGTCCCAAGAATTGAATGACATTGTTTGCTCCTTATTTCCTGGGAGTCTAAAATATTTTCTCAAAACTATCTCTTGTAAAGCACTCTCACTCCAATTCTTAGAATACCTAGGTTCCTGCCCCTCCTGTGTCAGCATTGCTTTGGAGTCCATGAGACTCCTCTGAACTTTGACACACTGGGGCTGGCTATTCCACACTGCACAAGCTGTTGATCTTTAAAGAGGACCTTGGTGTGAGCACTGCCCGTGGTCCCTGAGGCCCTTGGGAACTTTGACATATGAGGATACCCTTTCTTTCACTATGAGATATGGCACTTTGGACTGTTGAAGGCCTGGTTTTTCCACGTTGATGTTGGGCCTATTCAGGCTCCCTATAGCATAGTTTAGTTTATTTTTGCAATTCATTTGTTTTATGGTCTGTAATAATCTTTGTAAATAGATATTGGGGATTATTAGTAAAATGGGAGGGATTTATATAAAGGCTCACCTCTCGTAGACTCCTGACCAACATTGCTCCCAATCCCTGCTACCCCTTTTGTATGTGATTGTTTGATTAATCCCAGCATGATATGTCTTTGTGTTTACTCACCTAGTAACAGCTAAACTAAGTGATCCTGTCTTTGTATATATATATATATGACTTTGTGTTTACTCACCTAGTAACAGCTAAACTAAGTGATCCTGTCTTTGTATATATTGTGAGAAACCGGGTAGAAATCATGCTCTTAGGATCATTATGATTGTCTACTTGCATTAGAAACCATGCTTAGGGGATTATTTTTGTGCATGTTTATAGGTGCATCATATCATTTGTTCTAAAACTTCTGCTTTCTAAAGTTCTGCATATGTCACGCCTTTTTAGAAATCCTGTCACTAGGTTGCCATTAACTCTGCCTAACAATCGTGTTTATTCTCTTGTGTGCATTAGAAACCATGCTTTAGGAATTTTCATCACCCTCGCCTAAATACTATGATTGCATCTAGATCGTACAGAATTAGTTTCTTCAGTAGCAACTACGTCCATAAGAGTAATTTTTAAAAAAGCAGCCTCCACACTTAGGTATCATGCCTATAGAGATAATGTGTATAAAATTGTTCTGTAACGTTTGCACCTAGACAGCATGCCTATAGGACACAATGAACTCAAACTGCCCGTTAAAACTATTTTTGCTAGTTTATTGCACTTCTGATCAATGACTAGATACCATGGTCATAGGACATCACTGTTACACACCTAGGCAAGCCTGTAGGGCGACTAAAATCCTGCAAACTGTAAAACTACATTTTTGTTTTTTGTGAATTGTCTAGATTCCGCAAGCCTTAAATCAGTAGGCAAACTGATTAGGTATCTATCACCTTGCTTTAACACGATGTTGCATACATTCTATTTGCTCACCTAGATATCCTGCTCTAGGACCTTTGGAAATGTCTGAAATCTTGCTGTTTGAGACGTGCTATTGTTTGCTTATTTGTGGAGGTAAATGTGAGCCCCCTTAATTGTTCTTTACCTGACAGTCCTAATTGTTTTTGATTGTCACCTAGATTCTTCTCCTTTAAGTACCTTAGGAAAGTCTAGAACTGCCTAAATTAGAGGTCCTAAACACCTCCAGGGCCATAAGAAAGGGACGGGTAATGCACGCATAGAGTTCGTTTAATTGAAATCGCTTCTATAACCACTAAGGGGAGGGTAATTGGGTAGTAAAGGATATGATGACCTGTGCGCTAATGCTATGTGTAGCACTCCAACTTGGGGACGTTTACCAAGCATTGTACAGATGTGATCCTATAGGCTAAAAAACCTAGGACTCCTTTTACCCCTTGTTTTGAATGTAACTTGTCTATATTTGCTTTATCTTTTTATAAGAGTAATTCACGTAATTTGAGTTCGGTCGGGACCCATCGTGGTGGACCGCGAGGGGTGCCTAAGACCTTCCCCTCAAGGTTATTTCGAGCCCTTACCTAAGTCTCTGGTAATGCAAACCGGTTTCATGCGTTATTTGCTCTAGGTGCCCTAACGCACCTTAAATCCGTTAGGTGGCGACTCTTCAAATTCAAATACCCAATTCCCGAAAGGAAATGAGTTGTTCCCAATGAATATCGAAATCCGGACTCCGCAAGGAAAAAGGGGCGCGACAGCCAAGTTTGCAAATGCGAACACTGCTTCTTCAATTTCCAGCAGCTACTGGTTTTTGGCTCTCCGGTAACCCTGACCTGCTCAAATCAACTCCAAAAATTATGAAACCTGGCAGATTAGTTAAAAACAATATACTAAGATATTCTAATAAAGAAAATTTCAAAAATGACTAAAAATTTAAAAACGATGGGTTGCTTTCCACCAAGCGCGGCATTTAACGTCGTGGCACGACGCGAATCAACTTTACCACTTTTATTGTCACTTGGAAGATATGAACTGGGCACCTAACTTGCAATCAAGCTTGTGACCACGAGCAGTAGGGGGTGGTAAGTAGATGATCAAGCCAAGCATTAATTTCTTCATTTTATATTTTTTGGCTTTCTTGTGAGGAATGTCATTTTGCCTTCTTGAATATGCAAATTGCAAAATGTAAGGCTCTTGTTTTTCTTCTTTGCAGTTTCATATGGATTTGCATGGCTCAATTTCCATATTATCATGCAATTCCAAAGTTGAAAAATACTTGGAATGCGACCTCAAGCATTCGAATTGCAATTCTTTTTGGATTTTGACATCCTCTTTTTCCCCCGGACTAGAGTCAATCTCAACCATATTTTCAATTACACCGGTTGACTCTAATTCAATATTTTTCTTGGCATCACTAACAAGCATGGAGTCGGTTGGCGGATGTTCAATTCTTGATTCCTCAAAATAAAGCTCACTTTCTTCCTCGAAGTTGGACTCTTCTTGATCTCTTTCCACACTCTCAAGTTGGTGGGCATAGTGAGCCTCAACCAATATTTTTATTTGATTTTCCAAGGTGCGGATATTATCATCATTTTGAGTTAGTGATTGTTTTAAGTTCTCGAGTGCGAAGTTTTTCTTCTCCTCATTTTCAAGAATGGCCTCCAATATGAGCATCTACCTCTCATTTTGAGCATTTGAGAGTTCTTCTTGGTTTTGATCAAGTGCCAAAGAAGGATTTTCGGATTCAACCTCTAAGGAAGGTTCTTGGCTTTCATTCACTTTCGAGGCTTTTTGGACCTCTAAAGCTTCAAGCATTTCTTCCATTTGTGCGTTTAGCCTTTCAAGCGCCAAATCATTTTGGAGACTATTTTCCAAAAGCTCCTCCAAGGCACTTTGCTCTTTGTTTCCTCCTTCAAGTAGGCATTACACCATGAGCTTAAACTCTCCATTTTTACCATGCTCAACTTCTTCCACTTACATTTTCCTATACTTGTCATCACAAAAAGTAGAATCATCATAGCGGGGGTTTGGGAAAAGGAAGGAAAAATAAGCACAAATATCCCAATGGCCATTTTGACCACCACATTATCACATATACTCCACTAATGGGTTTGAAATTGTGCGCAAAATCCGCCCCCGGGAGAATTTAAATAATTTTGCCCATGAGTGTGATTCTCTACAATAAGGACAAGGGTTACCAAAGTATGAATAACTACCATCCGACCAATTTTCATTATATGATGTCATTTTTCAAAAACTAAGGAAATAAACTAAGATAAGAAAAATTAATTACACAAATATTCACAAGTTTGGACCAAAGCACTTACGCTCACTTCTCAAACAACCTAAATACGCCAAATTGTTCCCCGGAAACGGTGCCAATTTTGTGACGTCCAAATCCACTACTAAAAAGTAAATGGACACGGTCGCATGCAATATAATTTATCCAACTATGAGTCGAAGTCGAATCCCACAGAGAACAATATGTAGGTGATTAGGCGTGTAAGAGAACTATCACTTATTATACTAAGACAAACACTTAGAAAAGATTTGAGAAAATATTATAACTAAATGCGAAAATGTAAACTAACCTAGAAAGCAAATAAAATGATCAATGGCTACAAGCATGGATACACGGGGAATTACACTTGAGTAACGATCCAATGTATTTCACAATTTTACAAATATGAGCGAGTTTATATTAATTAGCCTCAGGGAATAATTCTGTATTAGCTTCCTCCAAAGACTAACAAGACTTCCTAATTGAATTATACCTAAAACAATTAAGAGATTAAGCACGCCCGATTATGGCTACAAGTAGTTCAATTCTATCCCTAGGTAGAATCTACAAAGTGAAGGTAAAGCCTCAAGCTCTTGTTAATTAATCTTTCCCAACCCCAAATTATATTTTCCAAAATTAATTCTAAGTAAATGGGTGAGTCCTAGGGTTAGTTAATCCCTTTGGAAACATTAAAGAACAAGAATAATTCAAGAAACAATAACTCACTTCATAATAAATAAAAATCGTTCAATACATAAGTGCAACAAGATATTTAATCCACACTTTAAATATAAATATTTCCATAAACAAGATTCAATTATTGAAATAAATACTACACACTTAGATGTACAATACAAAACAAGAAAATAAAGAAATGAACATAAATGGGTAAGAAATTTTCAACCAAAATGTTCAAATCTTCAAGACCCAAGTGTGTGTGCAAGAACCTTAGCTTCCAAACTTGTGTTCTCTTGTCAAGAAGTGTCAAAAACTATCCAAAGACTGCCAAAGATATTTTACAAATGACCTAGGTCATGTATCAAAGAGTTTGGGGCCAAAATATATGAAATGACAGAAGTGCCCAGAACTGAAGCACGATAATTGCAATTGCGGATATTAGTTCGCAATTGCGAACCCAGGGATTACTGTTGCACATCACATTTACGATCCTTATGTTCCCATTTGCGAACTTGACACTCTGCACAGGTTTTTCGCATTTGCGATGGAGATCTTTGCATTTGCGAAGGTTGACTGCCTATTTTGACTTCGCATTTGCGATTCCTCCGTCGCAATTGCGACCTCTGCTGTCTTCGCATTTGCCATATTAATGTCGCAATTGCGAATCTAAGGCCATTTTCCAGATTTCTTCTTTTCAACGTCTTTTTGACTCGTTTTCACTTGATTTTTTCATGATCACTTCTAAATCACAGAGAACCTATAAAATAGATTTAAATGACATTAAACACATAATTTTATCACTCAAACATAGTTAAAATATATGCTTAAAGACAGGATAAATTAATAAAATACCAACTTATCAGTAAGTCAATACTTAGCAATAATTATAGAAGCAGAATTAACCATCTAACAGCATAATATCATAATTATGGAGTAAGAGCTCCTAAATCAACATAATAAGTCTAAAACCATCACAATTGACTAAACAACTCCCTGAAACAATGTCACTATGTACATAAGCTCTACAAAGTCTGAAATAAACACAACATAGATTGAGTCTAATAAAAAGCAAGGAAGGAAATTGGATGGTGACTTCAAGGACTGCAAATGGATATGCAGCTCTAACTCATTTCTCCAATGTCAACAGCTAAGTATTTCCTGGGACTTCGATGGTGCCAATGCATGAATCTGCATAAGATGTGTAGAAGTATAATATAAATACAACTGACCCAATGTACTTAGTAAGTATTGAATTTAACATTGACGAGGTAGCGACGAGACTATGACCAAACACTTACTTTATAGACATGTGCATGTAATAAACAGAAAGCAAATAGTAGAAAGACGAATAAATTACTAGAAAGAAAAATTAAATAATAGAAAGACCGATACATAAAAAAAGGAACAACTAAGGGAACAAGTATACAAGATATACAGAAATAACAACATAGTATGATCTATGGAAGCAAATTCCACAAAGGAGAAGCAATATACAAGAAATAAGCACAAGATATCACATCTGTACATAGCACTGGTATGACAGCAATCTGATCCAACATAATACCATTGCGGTGAGCAACCCGATTTGATGATTGTTGTGACAAGCAACCCGATCCTCTTAAATACTATTGTGGCGGGCAACCCGAACCAATATACTGAATCACATGGAAGCAACCAACGAACAACAAACATGGCACAATGCATATTAATATATCAAGGAGAACAAAGCATAATTCATTAAGAAAAAGATGATCATGACCAAGGTATAATAGGCAATTTACTATTCCAAGAGCCAATCTTACTCATATATTTGAACAAGAGCAATCTTGTTCATATATCTCAACAAGAGCCCGAAACATGACCACTAACATATAAACAATCAAGTTGTCTCACGGTCCAATATAGCATAAAAGAATAATACATGAATCAAACAAAGACATGGATAAAATTAATTCTACATGCATGCCTTAAACCATGTCAATTGTATATAAACTCGTCACCATGGATGCATGCCGTTCCAACACATTGAGCACATAGCAAATAAATTATTTACAGCCTAATTCCCTCAAATAGTATCTAGTCAAACAGTACTTAAATAAGTGAAGATAAGTCTAGGAATCATCCTCATATCTAAAAGCCTTGATCTTCACCCAATTAGGAATAGTCAACAAAAAGTTAATCCAAACCTACACGGTCGAAATTCGAAATCAAGACCAAATCTCAACGACCCATTCATCTTTAAGTCCAAATATGTGATTTATATCAAAATTGAACCTCAAATCAAAGTCAAAAACTTCAAAATTAACTCTTTTAAATTTAATCTTAACCACAATTTTTATACTTTACAACTCTAGATTTATGTATTAAATCTATGGTGAATTATAATAATTAATCAATTGTTAGAATTACTAACCTTTGAAGCTAAAGTGAGCATCCTCTAAAAATCCTCTATAATGCACTAGTGAGCATCCTTATCTCGCTCTGTAATAATAAATAAATTTGAGACGTTATGATTTTATATTTAATATTTTTTCGGTTATATGCTTTAATTCATATCTCTTAATTTCATATTATGTTGCACGGATTCTTCAAAATGTTGTTGCACCCATGTCAAGTCCTCCAAATATACATTATTTTTGAAGAATTCAATACGCACCATTTTGAAGAGTTAAAGTAACATATAGGTTCCATATTATATTTATTTGAGGTACACTTGGATAAAGGTAAGCTGTTTGACTTTTCTACATCCAACTAACAATTTCTTCGTAGTCTTCCAATACAAATTTTATATTTCAGACCACCATCAATTTCTCCAACAAATAATACAACTACTTTTTTCTTTTTAATAATAGTGACAGGTAGGTTCATCACACTAATAAAGCAAGTAAACACATAATGATCTACTTTAAAATTTTATACTTATCTAAATGGTTCCTATTTCTATTACTAGCAACAAATAACTATTTCAATACCGAAGGATACTCTTTCCATTTTTGATGATTTAAGGAAGCATCTTTGCATGTGAATAATGATAATGAAGTCATAACAGAAAGTATTAAGTGCGTAGTCCGAAAAGACTGCCATTGCAATATCTATTTTCTATTAGTCGCTATTGCCAGGACAGTTGGGTCAATGCTTGCTCCGAGAATAATGCGACAAAAATAGTAGGAAAATAAAGAAAGCAACCTGCCATTTTTTTCCTACACATTAATAGTTGACCATAAGATGGGGGAGAGTGAGATCCCGTTGCTGTCATCAATGTTTTGAAATCCACGGTATGAGTATTCTGATATTATCCTTTTAGGCAGAATACAAGTGGATCAAGTAAATATATGCATAAATAGCAGTACATTAGTTTCTTATTTTCTATAGGAATAAGTTTTTAAAGGTGTAAATTAAAGCTATGGCTGGTGGAGGATTTGGTGATGACAAAGGAGGAGCAAGAGCTCATCTTTATGAGTATAGGATTACTGGGTATTTTGTTTTTGCTTGTGTTGTTGCAGCCATGGGAGGATCCCTTTTTGGGTATGATCTTGGTGTTTCTGGTGAGTATATTTTCTTTTTTTTCTCATCTCAAATACTTTCAGCTTATGTTTACACTATTTTTTACAAGTGCGATCTACCTTGGGTTATTCAAGCCATTGTGATGGCTTTGTGTTTTCTGTTTTCTTTGTGTAATATTGATGTGTAAAAGAAAATTTACAGTGGAGAATATTCCATTCTAGCAAGTAGAAAACACGGCAGCAATTTCCTTTTGTTTTTATTTCCAAATGAGTATTAGTACGGCAATACTCTTTCACTCCTTTTGGTTGGGTATAAAATAAGGACAATGAATCTGGTCAAAATCTTAAAAAGCACAATGATTTAGTTGATAGCCACATATAGTATCAGAGATTAAGACATTTGTAAATTCAAATGTTTGAGAATGCCAATTAATTTTGAGATTGAGACATAGTAGTAAATTGATTTATTTGTGTCTGTTAGGTATTAGGAATCAATATGCAAAAAAAGGGTCAGATGTGCATTGAAAACAGGTTAATCATTTAGATTTGGCCCTAGAATAATCTTACATTGTTGAATTGAAATTCTCAAGAGAGAAGTTTGTGTTGGTTTCAGGCGGGGTGACTTCGATGGATGATTTCTTGAAAGAGTTCTTCCCAAAAGTGTACAGAAGGAAGCATGCACATCTCCAAGAAACAGACTACTGTAAATATGACAATCAGATACTCACACTCTTTACTTCCTCTTTGTACTTTGCTGCACTTGTTTCCACATTTGGTGCTTCATATGTTACCCGCAACAAAGGCCGTCGAGCCAGTATACTTTGTGGAGCAGTCAGTTTCTTTCTTGGTGCAATACTGAATGCATTTGCAAAGAACATTGCAATGCTCATCGTTGGTCGATGTCTTCTTGGAGTTGGCATTGGATTTGGCAACCAGGTAACTGCCAATTAATTCTATTTCTTAAACAACAAGAAGTTGAAGGATTTTACGACTCGATCACTAACATATTACTTTCCAGGCAGTTCCTCTCTATCTCTCTGAAATGGCACCTGCAAAAGTCCGAGGAGCAGTCAACCAACTCTTTCAACTCACAACTTGCTTGGGGATATTGATAGCCAACTTTATCAACTATGCAACCGACAAAATCCATCCATGGGGATGGAGATTATCGCTTGGCTTAGCCACAGTTCCTGCTGCAATAATGTTCGTTGGTGGGCTTTTCCTTCCCGAGACCCCAAACAGTCTGGTAGAACAGGGTAGATTAGAGGAAGCAAGACAAGTGTTGGAGAAAGTTAGAGGTACCACAAAAGTTGATGCAGAGTTTGCTGATCTTAAAGATGCAAGTGATGCTGCCAGAGCCATAAAAAATCCATTCAGGAACCTCCTCAAGAGGAAGAACCGTCCTCAATTGGTAATAGGAGCACTCGGAATCCCAGCATTCCAACAGCTCACTGGCATGAACTCCATTCTTTTCTATGCCCCTGTCATCTTTCAGAGCTTAGGCTTTGGCTCAGGAGCATCATTGTATTCATCTGCTATCACCAGTGGTGCACTTGTTCTAGCTACATTCATTTCCATGGCTTTTGTTGACAAGTTTGGAAGAAGAGCTTTCTTTCTTGAAGCTGGAGCTGAAATGATCTGTGTCTTGGTAATTTCTGCTTTTAAATGAGATTTCCGCTTTACATGAGTGTACTTAACTGACAATTTGTTCCACAGGTAGCAGTTGCTGTTACTCTAGCTCTGAAGTTCGGAGAAGGTGAAGCGCTCCCTAAAGGAATTGGTGTCTTCCTTGTAGTCATAATCTGCATATTTGTTGTGGCTTATGGTAGGTCTTGGGGTCCCTTAGGTTGGCTGGTTCCAAGTGAACTCTTTCCCCTGGAAACACGGTCAGCAGGACAGAGTGTGGTGGTCTGTGTCAATATGATCTTCACAGCCCTCATTGCCCAGTGTTTCCTTGTGTCCCTCTGTCACCTCAAATATGGAATCTTTCTCTTGTTCGCGGGCTTGATACTCATCATGAGCTGCTTCATCTTCTTCCTCTTGCCCGAGACAAAGCAGGTTCCGATAGAGGAAATATATTTGCTTTGGCAAAATCATTGGTTCTGGAAAAGATACTGCACCCCGGCTAAGAATGAACATGAATTGGACGGGACGCCCTGATCACAGATCTATCCAGAGATGGAGATTAGCTTTTTGATTGATTTGTTCCATAAAAAGCAATTGGAGAGGACATTCTCAATGAAAATATCACACCTACAACTAGTGTGAATGCATTATGGATCCCTTTACGAACGAAGGCTATATGAAGATTTATCCCTATTTTTCAATTGCAGTCTCCAAATATCGTTCATTATCATGTTTCACTTCTTAATCATCTAAATTGTCGTTTCACCATTTAATTAAGCTTACACATGGGTTTACAAGATATCAAATGGCAGAAATATTTAAACAGAATAAACCGACGTGAACAAAAGGGAAAAAAAGGCAACAAGTCCACTTGATGTATACAAGAAAATTACAGAATACATACCATAACATATTGACATTATACAAAAGAATTATTTCACTTGATCCTTGATTCATCAAGCTAAGCTAGTAATTTCGCAAGCTCATCTACTCCTAAGCTTCCTTTTGGTACTACATTTAGATAATCTTCTCTAATACCCTTCATCTTCTCCTTTCTAGTACTCTTTGTTTTATTGACTTTACTACCTGAAACAGCAGTTTCTCTTCTACCTGAACCAACAGTTTCTTTTCTCGACGAAGTTAGTGAGTTTTTAGTGCCTTGTACCTCCAAATCACCAGTTTCTTCTCCCTCAGGTCTCTGAACTGGCACTTTCTTAGACCGATGCTGAAAAACTGGTCCAGGTGGGGCAGACCTGGAGAGAGTAACTGCCCTTTCGTACACAATGTCAGCATCCAAACTAGTATCATCTAATAGGACCGCACTCCCACTTTCAATAGCCTGCTTCCGAAGTAGTAAAATTCCCTCCGTCCAGGGTGCACTTGAGCTTACCAGCTGATAGCACTGGTTTGTATCTTCGGATACAGAATGCACCTCGTAACCAGTCAATGGAACCAAAGATGAGGAATCACATTCGTTTACATCATCTGAAGCACTCCTCAACACATTTTCTGGCACAACTGAATCATCCGACCTTGTTTTGCACTCGCTAAGAATTCTAGAATTGTCACCTTTATCATCTCCTGCATCCACCAGAGGGCTTTCACTTCCACTGATCTCCTCCGTAGCTGTAACAGCACTAACATCTAAAGGAACCTTGTTGGAAGATTCCAAATAGTTACCCTCTGATCCATCTTCCTCTGTAACATTGCTTCTTACATATTCTGCATCTTCCTCAACCAGAGGAGAAACGCTAGCACTGAGATTGCATGGATTCATTTCTGTAATTAGTAAGCTTGGACTTCCTGATGTAGATTCACCCAGTTGGCCTTCAAATGATCGGTAAGTGCTGGCAGCATTACCAACTTTAGAACCCTTCCTTCTCTCAGGTTTCTCTTTGTCGTCAGGTAGAGAGGATACCCAATCCCGTCCTCTCCACATGAGTATGTGCTCTTGCTCAAAAGAGATTAACACACATGGGACAAGATCCTACAGTTTAGAAAGATAAGCAACTTAAGCAACTTACAGCATTGAGGTGATTAATTTCTTGCACTTCTATCTTTTTCCAAAAATAAATTTGGGTGTCCTGTAGCCACCTCACAGCGTACTATAGCATTTGCTAGTACCGGAAATAGTTTTACCTTAAGCTTGGCACCTATCTTCCTATAGTCACTTGGGTTCATTCCTTGACAATTTATACGCACCAATTCGCAAGCTTCAAATGCTTCTCTGACATTCTTTGCAAGGTCACAATACACCCCATTTTTCCCTGCAAAACATTCAAGATTTACTATCAGAGAGATTTTTTGGTCGGAATCAATCAAGAGTAGCAAAATTTAATGCAACACAGACCAAGCTTGCAGATAGGTATCAGATTGCGTCCTTTTTTGCGCATTTCAGTTGCTTCCTCTAAAGTCAAACCCTCGGGAACTCGTTGGACCAGCCTTGGGTATACAGGAGTCACAGGCCGCCATAACATGAGAGGAAAGCGTGGCCGAGTCTTGTAGTTGTAGTTTCGACCACGGAAAAGGTATATCAAACCACCTTTATGATAGATAATTTTCCCACCTGTCTTTTCCTGTACATATAGGACATCAAAAAAGAAACCATGTCAAATAACTGCCTGAGACGTCTGTCAGAAAAACAACAGCTTCAACTTGAGAGAAACAACAAAAATGATTAACTTTAAATCTCATCCCATAATCAAGCTATATGAAGATTGTATAGTCGACAGTGCTAGTTAGCCTTCAATGTGAGACATGGTCAGGATGGCAGGTGTATTATCTGGTCAGGAGGACTTCTTCATTGTAATCTGTAAGTTCTTTACAACAACAACTACACCTCAGTCAAAAACAAGGAGGGATCAGTTATATGAATCTTTATTGAGCATGTTTCTCCATTTAAATTCGCAAATGTTATACCTCTCCGTTTCAATTTATATGAACCTATTTGACCGGGCACAGTAGACCCTTGTGGTCCGGCCCTTCCCCGGACCCCGCGCATAGCGGAAGCTTAGTGCACCGAGCTGCCCTTTTATTTGACTGGGCACGGAGTTTAAGAAAAAAGAGAAGACTTTTTAACTTGTGGTGTAAAATGAGGCACAAATAGTTTGTGTGGCTATAAATCATTGCATAAAGATAATTATTTCCAAATATGGAAATGGGTCCTTTTTTGGCACGGACTAAAAAGGAAATAGCTTCACATAAATTGAAACAGAAGGAGTAACAAGTAACAATAAAATTAAGGCTAAAACTAACAAGTACTAAAGTTCTCTATATTTCCTATTGGCATAAAAATCTCAAATAGAGCTAAAAAGATCCTAGAAAGTATAAAACCCAAAGAAAATGTACTAACATGACTATAACATATTCCCAACAAATTGGTAACACCTATAGAGATCATTTCTTCCATTATGCCCTATCTTTCCTTAGATTCCAAGAAATTGTAGGTCTTTTGAGAAAACTTCATCTCCTTACCCTTTTAACACCTTCGGTCACTACGGCTTCACACCTACAGATCGGTGGATCTGGAGATCGATATAGGACATGACCAAACCATCTCAAGTGACTCTTTCTTATTTTATCCTCAATGTGTGCTACTTGCACCTTCTAGCGAATGTGGCCATTTCTAATCTTGTCTAATCTTATATGACCTCACATCCATCTTAACATCCACATCCCCACAACACTCATCTTGTGCATGTGTTGGACTTATTGAGATTCTTTACGGGGAAAAAACCCATCATATCAGCTTCTGTGCCACAAGCTTCAACATGACAGGTTAATTACCAATGCTTGGAATAAAGTAATTTACAATGAGCTTAATTTTGCAAAGACCTATGTTCACCAGAGAGTGACAATATTCCAAAGAAACAAAACAGTTACAACAACTTGCAAGGGGAAAAATATTAACACCATCAACCTCTAACTTGTCACAGACATTGTCCATGTCCACAGTACACACTCCCTTGCATTTTATCTTGCACACCCTTTTCCGCTTCCAGTGAGCATGGATATTCTCCAGCATGTTATGTGTTAAGCCATCTCGTCCTGGTAATAAGAAAGGTATGGAGAGTCAATGAGAGAGCAAAAGTCAGAGTCAGCATATTCTTTTTGTCACGAATCGAGAAGATCGAATACAAAATAAGCATTTTACGAGCTTTTCAAAGATCATACATACCTTAAGGTAACTCCAACTACAAACACTAGTGAAATGAAATTAACAAAAGAGAAAACCTTTGGTCACAAGAAGCTTTTATAATGAGAACTGAGTTATTCCAAAATAAGAGAACTTGAGCCTTGAACACAAGAAAATATGAAATCATCCTGATATAGAGACAGTGTGTGTATCAGAACACATCCCCCTCCCTCGGGAAAAAGGGAAAAAATCCTCATTTCCTCTCATTCTCCTCAAACGATCAAACCCATAGAAAAAAGCAAACAGGAAAAATAAGAAAATGACTTAGGTATTTATAGAACTAAGAGAATTTACATATCCTTGGCATTGATCAAGGAGACTGCAAAAATAAGAAGGAGATGTGCTCCTAGTGATTGCATGTTTCCATAATAGAATGTCAAACCACTTACTTAAAAGACAAAAAAAATTACCATTTGTATATGTGCCAATGTATCCATTCTGCTCTATTCAGTATCAGAAGAACTAATGTAGATGATTCATACAACTGACTCCAAAAATTATGGGATTAAAGCACAATTGATTCATTAACTGATACTATATATGCCAAATGGTCTAAGTTGCAAAAACTTTAACTAGCCCTTCCTCATAGTCCAAACACTTCTACTTCTCCTCCTTTTTGCCTTAGAGGATTCACATTCTACAACAAATTCACAGCAAAATACAATCCCCTAGGTCTACCACACAATGCAGTTCACCCTGATCAACAAATAATAATCTAAGGCATAATGATATGAGTTTAAGTCACATACAACAGTTAGTGTAAAGAAATTTTACACTAAGATTACAAATCCCACTTTTTGTCCGGACTTACTTGCATGTACAAAATTATTACATTGGTAATACATATAACTTAAACTCTACTGATATACCTATATTCAATTGCCGTGTTGTTTTCTTACAACTATCTATAAGCTGCATCATTTCTTCCTTGGTCAATGGCTCTCCCAATACCTCCTCTCTAGACCTAACATACTTGGGCCCGGACCCTGCCAGGAATGGTCCAGGAGCCTGAACCGGCTTTACCCCTTTTTTATGGGGCGGCGGCAGCTTAAACGAATCAAATGCTGGAAGGTTCTTCTTGCTCGGAGGCAATGGTTTCCGACCGGTCCATGGCCTCCGCATTGACTCCGGTCCAAATGGTGAGACTAACGGTTCACGCAACTTATTAGGCTTCAACTTTGGTGTTTCAGTATAACTGTACTGATACAGGAAAGGAGCTTCTGGGAATTCATAACAAACACCATTTTCATCAACTTTAATATCAATAGCTGATTTTTCTGTTGTTTCTCCAGAATCTTTTGGAATGTTCCGCGGTCTAACAAAAGGTTTAAATGCGGGGTGTGTATTCTTCTGGAAGTTCCTGGAATATTTTGATTTTTTTCCGGGGATGGAAGGTGAAGAGGGAGATGAAGGAGTGCCAATGGACTTGAAGGTTTTTTCTTCGGTGATGGGGGCTGGAGGGGCAGGGTTGTAATTATTGGCAATGTTGAGAGCCGAATCGAAGCGTTTATGGAAGCGGATTTCGTCTTCGATTTCCTTCTGAGTTCGTTCATGGCGGATGAATTTCTCGGCGTTGGCGTTGTTCCAACGGGAGAAGCGGACTTCAGTAGCTGGCCGGTGGTTGTGTGGTGGAGCAGGTGGTGAGAAAATTGGGAATTGGATTAGGGTTCTTGAACCCATTTTCACTCTTTTTTGAAAGAAGAAGATGGAAGCATCCGGAACTGCTCCCAGCTGAAGGAAAATTGGACAATATTTTTTAAACAGGGAATGAAGAATCTATATTATATTAAGCCTTTAGTTTTTTACACTTTACATATAAATTTTACACTAGACTAAATTATAATTCAAATTTACCTTGTAAATATTAGGACTTTAAAAGCAACTAAATTTGTTATTATTAATTTTTCGCTGATTTGGATATACAAGTCCTATCTTGGTCCCATTTTATAATCAAAAGGACTTTATTTGAATATACTACGTAAGGAAGGATTCAAATAACAATATAAATTAGAAAAACAACTTTCAAATCCATATTTGAGTACCAAGTAAGGAAGGATTTATAATGACGTATCAATTAGAATACCACTAAAGGATGTGGTGCGTTAGATGGGACTGCTCTTCCCTCAATCAGAGGTTTCGAGTTCGAGCCCTAAGTATGGAAAAATTCTAGGTAGGGAGCGCTTCCTCCCGGATAGGGCCTGCGCGATGCGAATCCGAATATAATCGGGCTCCAATGCGAGTACCGGACACCGAGTGGGAAAGCAAAAAAAGTATCAATTAGAATGTCCTTTATTTATTTTTTTAAAAATTAGAAAGTCCTTATTGAATAGGCAGATCCTATTATCAATCCGTTAAAATTTTGTTAATCTATGTATATCTATCTATACTCTATGTATTTATATCTACATCTACGAAGGCCCTTAGCGAAATGTCGTTCGTCTTTTTTAGCCCTTTAAAATATAGTTCACATTGGACAAAATAGTCATTTGATTATCTTTATAGTATTTAAGAATTAATCATTTAATTAATTTCCTACTATTTAAGAATAATTATTGATGTCCCACGCATACAAGGAAATAAAATATTTTAATTAATTAGACATTTCATATTTTTTTAGGAAAGTTAAAGTGAATTCTAACGAAATAAAAGGATAGGAAAAAACTTAGAAATATATGCTTTTGTTAAGTATCCTAACTAATTAAAAAGATCATACGTTCTAGGTAGTTTATAATAGAAAAGGATTCTTACTCTATATGAGTAGGAACGGGAGTTTGAAGTTCTTAATTACATACAAGGATCATAAAACTAATTCATCTTTTCGTATGTAGTATATTTCATGTATCTATTATGAATTTATCTAATTGTGTATAACAATTATTAGATTAATTGATTCGATAAACACACGAAGCTCCTATGCACACTATTGGTCAATATTTTACTGTATAAAATAGATTTCATATTGAAAAAATTATCATTTAATTATTTTTTTTAATGTTTAGTAATTTCTTTTTATACTTTTCTATTCATCGGATTTTCGTATAATATATAAAAACTACACTCAATAATTAAAATAAATAACTAATTTTTTTTTAAGAATATGAAAGAAAGAAAGACAGAGAGAGATGGCTGGCAATAGGCCAAGAGACTAAAAAAGAAGCATGATGATTTGCGAAATTGAAGTAATAAAATATAAAACTGGAGTAAATTTTAAGTTAATATATCAACTGAGGTGATTAAGAACTTCTATGAGCAGAGTTTTTTTTTTCTAGTTGAGCTGGCTAAATATGATCATTAATCATCATTTTTAGGAAGTTATATCCTTTAACTTTTATTTTTTCAACTCAAATATAATTTTAACATAATTATTTCTTAGTTTTTGATTTTTTTAATAATTATTGAAATAGAATACACGCGCAACGCGCGTATCGTGAGACTAGTACTATATTAAAAGCACGAAGGCTCTTAACAAAATGTCGTTCGCCTTTTTTACCTTTTAAAATATGTGGTTCGCCTTGGACAATATAGTAATTTGAGTATTTTATTAATATTTAGGTTTTGTAATTTAATTAATTCCCCTACAATTTAGGATTAGTGTTAATAAAATTTTGCCTAAACTTTCACTACACGCTAGGAATCTTTCTAATTCCATTTATATTTGGAGCACTAAATTTCTCCATTCTCTTCTTAGTTTAGGAGACTTCTTTTTGTAGTTAATAAAATTTTGCTTAAACTAGGAAAGTTTGTAGTTCAATTCTATTTATATTTTAGAATATTAAAATTTCTCTATCTCTTTTTAAGTTTAGAAGACCTTTTGTAGTCAATAAGATTACAAAACAAAATAGTCATTTAATAATTTTTTTAATATTTAGGATTTTGAGATCAACTATAATTTTAGTTACTAAATTTTTTCTTATTTAAACTGCATAGTAATTATGTCCTAATATTTAGGACTTCAAAATTGATTAAAACTTTACTATTCAAAATAAGATGTACTAATCAAATTATAGGCAAAAACAAAGATGTGACAATTCCAAACCACTATTGGTAAGTCTTTTCTTATTTTTAATGCCCTCTCCAATTCATGTCTACAACTATGTTCATATTAATATTTCTTCTATGTCCTTCTGCACATAAATATCTACAAAGTCAAAAACTATTTATGTGGAAAATAATTAGGATTTGTTGTTCAGGAAATTTTAACCTCCCAAAACAAAAAATCATACATATCGGAGATGTATCTAAATTTTTTTTTATCCGTGTCGACACTATAAACTTTTCGATAGGCAAATTTAATCTGAATATGAATGGATTGAATATTATTTATTATATATTTCTGTAATTATAGGTATTTTATTACCAAATAAAAATTATGTAAAATAAAAATAAAATTGACTGAGAGTTGGATATTCCCCCATCTCAGGTAAAGTAAAACTCCTACAACTCCAAAAACAACTTGACATCAACAAACAATCACATTGCATTTTTCAATGACAACTCGGAATTCCTATGTAATAAGCGATATTCATTTTGATATATAATCGTAATGTGCTAATAAATAGCAAACTCCTTATATAATATATTATGGAATATTTTGACAATTGTAACGTAAAGGTTAACTAAGAAATTTATACTTATTGTTTTGCAAAATTTCTTGTGAAAATAATTTTAATTGTACAATTAGCAATTTAAAAATACATATGCTTTATTAAACCGTTAGAGTTATTATCTCGAATGCAAATAGTAGATGTGTAAATATTTTAATTTAAGTCACCTAGGTGACATAATAAAAATCTCTTCTCAACATTTTTAATTTTTAAATCCAAATATTTAAATTCACAATAAAAATGAGAAACTAAAATATTCAGTTTCTTATTTAAACAAATTATTTTGTTTTCTTATAAAAGTATTTTAAAGATTATAAACTATTGAAACTTTTTGAATCAAACCAGACTTACCTTCAATAAAATGAGAACCGACTAAAGACACATATGAAAACTAAATATCAACCGAACACTGATGAAAGAATAAACTTTAATTCTGATTTTTAACATGTATTCCATATTTTGTCTGCTGCCAATATATGGAATACATATTACATAAGAAGGCAACTTTCGGATGCATCGGGACGTAGAGTCTGGATGCATGCTTAAAGCTCACTCCACAACAAAAAAAGAGTAAATTAATCTAAATTACTATTGCGATACTGATTTATATTAATTAGGTTAATGTTTTAGTTGAATATATTGATAGAAATGATTAGGAACTTTACATTGTTTCTTTCTTTATTGAGTTAGCCGAATGTGATCAACAAGCATTAATTTTAAGAACTTATACTTTTTTGTTTAACTTTTAATTAATACTTAACTCAACGTAATTTTTACTATAATAACTATATTATCTTTTAAAATTTTGTAATTATAGAGATTGGGCACACGCGCAACGCGCGTACTAAGAGACTAGTCTATATCTATCTATCTATCTATCTATATCTATATCTATATTATTATAAAAGCACGAATAATTTATGCTAAATATTGAACGACTAAAATATACCTGAAATATTGATCGACTTTTATAGCCTTAAATATTTGTATAATTTAAGGATATAATTGTAAATCACCTAAGGTTGGAATTCTTTTCCATTTAAGCTACACATACAAACACGAGCCTATCATTGATTCTTCCAAGGAACAACTGCAATGGGATTGAAACGTTTCTTCAAACGGTAGAATCCTTTTGGGATTCTAACAAAATTATGAGTACGTCTATCACTATGAGGACTTCTATATCCTACTAAAAAATTAAAGGTAATTCATACAAAATTCATAAAAAGAGGACACAAGGGTCATTAGGAGGAAGAGTTGTATTAGATGAAATACTTATCCAAGAAACATGAATTTGAACTGGGGAGGAATTTAACACGCCCAAATATCAAGGGAACATGTCCAAGAGTTGATTGAAGATTTACGTGTATTATTATGAAAGCATGAATGTTCTATACTAAATGTTAATCGATTAAAATATTCCTGAAATATTGACGAACATTTATATCTTTTGCTATTTATATTAGTTTTGGCAACAACTTATAAGGGAATGACACATCTGGAAATAAACATGTTAGAATAATGATTGTAAATGCTGAATGACTAAAATAACCTTGAAATATTGATGAACTTTTATATCCTGTACTATTTATATTAATTTTAGCAACAACTTATAGGGAATGACACAACTGAAAATAGACACGTTAGAATGAGAATTTATCTTATAATAGGAACTTAACCATGAAAGAGATAAAGTTAAGAATGAAATAAGAAAAAGTGAATCCTAAAACTAAATCTAATAAACTTCCCTCTAGGTAAAAGTGGAACAAATACATTAGAATTGGATGGAAGTTAGGTCATTTGTACATTGTCAAATATTTTCAAAGTACTAAAATTAAACTAACTAGTTTAGATTTTTGAAGAAAAACTGTTAGTTTCCATTTTGAATTCTAATTGAAAAACAAAAGTTGGCTTAATTTTATTTTCTTAAAGTATTTTTCTTTTGGTATTCGAAACTAACAATAGACTGTTATTCAAGAGAATTTTTATGTATATTTTATGGTATTTTATTTCCAATCCAGCATACTCAAACGACTTTGTGTTTGGTTTTATGTTTTTTGAAATCTGATTTATGCCCTTTTTTCAAGTTTCAGACATTAATAGAATTTTATTTTTATAAATAAGATAATTATATTAATAATTATAAACTAACATAACTGCATATCAAAGGAAATACCAAAGGATCACATTTGCAACGCACAACAAGACTAAAATAACATGGAAGAAATTAAAATTCATTGGCATTAGGCTTAAATTATTTTTCAGAAAGATAATTTCATGTTGAATAAAATCGTAATTCATTAGGGCTGTCTAATATTTTGAACACTGAGGTGAACTAGCTAGACATTGAATTCTTTAAAGTGAAGCTCCACATACCAAGTCCACATAATATTGTTAAACAATGGTGAATTATCTCTAAATGACTCGAATTAATTAATACAAGGATTCATAAGTTTAGTGAAAGTGTCCCACTTTATTAATCTACCTTAAGTGCATGATCAATCATAGATTTATAACAGTTGTCAAGACTTTAGGAGTTTTTTAATTGTATATCTCTTGCCATTATGGAACTCTCGCAAAGTCTGAACAAGATGTCTACTATCGTATTTGCTTTATTATTAAAAAAAAAACTAAGTTTTAGGTTGATAAATGATAGCAAGCAAACGGATATGTATTAAAGGTGTTGGAGTTCAACTTTTCTGTCAACCCCTATCCATCCTGCGGATGTTAAGCCCGGCCGAAGAAGCATTTTTAATATCATAAATTATATGAGATTAATTCTTTTCCGATAACAAGTTTATTCACATATCTTCTCTTAACTATTAGGTGCGCCTATTGTTATACGTGCGAGGCACGCACATAGAGACTAGTTATTATAAAAGTGGGAACCTCAAAAGTTAAAATTTAAATTACCAAAATGTCCTTCTAAACAATCAAAAATTCCTAATATCTTTTCTTAAAAAGAATAGCGTCTGAAAATAGCCCCCAACCGACCCTTTGTACTCTTTTTTTTGGTTGTAAGCAGGAAATTTTATTAGAAACTAAGTAGTATTACATAGGCCATTCCCAGCCGTCCCATTGGGATCGAAACTGGGAGATGTTACAAACGCGCTAGAGCTATTAATTGCATTAATATTCCCCATACTAGCTAACTTAGTACAAGATTCCTCCGATATAAGTCTAAGGTAGGATTTCCCAAAAGCATCATCCTTCATTGCTGCCTCCACCGCTGGACTAGGTGCATGATGGATGATTGTTTTATTCATATTCCTAAGCTTTGTGAGCACGTGATTTTTGCCCTAAGCAATAATTCCCAAAATTTCAAACAAAATAATTTTTTCTAGTATTTTATAAATTTTTGTGAATTTTGTAGCATTCTTTGGTAATTGTTGCATTTTTATTTGTGCATTTTAATCCATATGAAAATACCAAAAATATGCATTGGCATTTAGGGATTTAATTTCACAATTTTAGTATTAATTAGTTTTATAATAAAATGTAAAGAAAATTGCAAGAAAATAGTTCTTTGCATTACTAATTATTGCATTTGTCTTTAAATAGAGTTATAAGTAATTTTAGGAGTTAAATAGTGTAATTAGGTCTTTGCTTTGTTTTAACATTTTATAAAATCAGAAAAATAAATAAATACAAAAAAAATACAAAAATAGATAAAGGAAGAAAAAAAAAGAAGGGAAAAGAAAAAAAGTAAAAAATGGTCTTAATTGGAGACCAAATTTGGGCCAAAATCAGTCAGCCCAAACGAAATTCCCAACCCCAGGCCCAGTTTACCCCTACCCGGTCCGGATGCCCATGCCTGTGAGACCAACAAAATGACGTAGTATAGGAAGCATACTACGTCGTTTTGAGTTAAATGCCAAATCAAATCCAGGCCGTCTACCCACTCTAATCCAACGGCCCAGTTTTAATCTCGTATTTTAGATATAAGTGTCCGAAATCTTCAGAAAATTTTGAGACCAAAGTCATCCTCATCGTACCCTGTAACGCCGGTGCCGGCCACCCTCCTCCGCCTTAGCCCCACCGTCCCTCCGCCGTCCGCCGCCGGCCGGAAATCGTCGCCGCCGGCGGCGATGCTCCGATGACCACAAAAAATACACCACTGACTCCCCTCGTCTCCCCCTGTCCAACCATGCCCTCAGCTCCCCTCGAATCATAGCCAATCTCGTCGAATATTCCATCGAAGATTTTCCGGCCACGACGCAACCCCGTCCAAACCACCCCAAATTAACACCACCTAACCGCCTTGACCTCCTTTACCCAACCCCCATAGCCATTTGTCTCGAACATGGCCGGAACTGCTCAAATATTGAATCAAAAATCCGGCCAAAACCCTATCTCTTCCAAACCCTACCAAACTTACACCCCATACCCCCCTCCCTCTCCTTTACGCTGACATCCCCAACCAGATCTCTCGAATGTTGCCAAAACTTTCATCGAATTTAGATCTTAGGACTGGCACAGAAACCCTAACTCAGAAAACCTGGGGATTTTGGACCGATAATTTTCCCTAATCGTGTTGTGTTTTTTTTGAAAAACACACGATTGGTTGAATGTACGTGTCAAGAATCCTCAAGAGGATCTCAAACAAAAATGGCCGGTTCCAGTAGTTTCCCATTAGTCAGTCGAATGCTCTGATTCAGTAAATTGCTAAATTACTCTTATTTTTGATTCTTATTTTTGGGGTTCCTATCGTGTGTTCTAAAGTTTTAGTTTACGATTTGTATTTCGAGTCTGTCGCAGTCCTGTTTGAGCTTTGTTGGATTTCAATTCGTTCCTCACATCTGAACTGATTAGTAATCTCTTATGGTTAGCTGTTAAGTTAGCACTAAATTTAGTTTAGTTTGTTTAAATTCAGATTTAATTGTAATCGTATTAACAGTTCCATGTTTAGGGTTTAATTAAGTTTTATGATTTGTTACATATCGATCTTCGTGGAGGTACTGTTCTCAGTCTTTCATGTTTGATTTAAATTTATATATCCATAGGTCTAGTTTTTGTTTAGTTTAGTTAGTTGATTCATGAGTGGTCACTGCAATTTGTAGTTCATGGTTAGTTGGATTTCATGATTGGTAATTGTGCAAAATTCAATTTGGTGGGATCTTTTGGCTATAGCTGAACAAGATAGTCACCAGCAATTACAGTAAAAGGGTTTTGGTCTGGCCAGTAATTTCAGGAGGTTCAAAGGGTAGTTTAGGCATGGGAAAAGGGTACTTTTATCAGATTTGGTAATTTTTGAAGGGGGGTAAGGATAGAATAGGGATTGTAATAAGTATAGAACCTTCTAGGATGGACTATAGTGTAGGTTTTAATAAACTTAGGGTAGTTACTTGTGTAACAGGTCAGAAAGTAAAGGGTAAACACTGAAATTAGAATAGGGACTAAGGGGTAATAGGAGAATCTGAAATTGGACCCTAAGTTCACCTATAAGTAGGCATTCATTTGCCTTGATTAAAGGGGTTTTTTGGCAGCCATCTCGACCCCCCCCCCCCCCCAAAGCCATCTCTTTGATTCTCCACAAGTTCCAAAAAATCAAAAAATTACTATTACATTAATCCCTCCTTAGCTCATTTTCAGATCTCAGTCCCTAATCCAATTTCCTAGCTCCTTAAGGATGAGAAGTAACTTAAATTCATCTGATTCTGCTCGACATTGATATTTACAAGCTGTTCAAGTCAGATGTGCATGAGATTTGCTTGG